>NC_091761.1:32255000-32335000 GCF_029378745.1 Bos indicus | reverse complement strand
ATACAGGGCTGGGAAATAGACTCTTGAAGGGCACAAGCAGAACCTTGTGCACACCAGGAAAAAGGAGCAGTGAGCCCACAAGAGACTGACCCAGACTTGCCTGTGAGTGTCCAGGAGTCTCCAGTGGAGGCATGGGTTGGGGGTGGCCTGCTACAAGGTTGGGGGCACTGGGTGTAGCAGTATGTGCATAGGACCTTTGCAAGGGGGTCGCCGTTATCTTCACTGCCTCCACCATAGTTTGGTCCAGGTAAATAACAGGGAGGGGACACAGCACCACACATTAACAGAAAATTGGATTAAAGATTTACTGAGCATGACCCTGCCCATCAGCACAAGACCCAGTTTCCCCCTCAGTCAGTTTCTCCCATCAGGAAGCTTCCTAAGCCTCTTATTCTTCTCCATCAGAGGGCAGACAGACTGAAAACCACAGTCACAGAAAACTAACCAATCTGACCACATGGACCACAGCCTCGTCTAACTCAATGAAACTATGAGCCATGCTGTGTAGGGCCACCCAAGATTGACGGGTCATGGTGGAGAGGTCTGACAAAAAGTGGTCTACTGGAGAAGCGAATGGCAAACCACTTCAGTATTCTTGCCTTGAGAACACCATGAACAGTATGAAATCTGAAAAGATAGGACGCTGAAAGATGAACTCCCCAGGTCAGTACGTGCTCAATATGTTACTGAAGATCAGTGGAGAAATAACTCCAGAAAGAATGAAGAGAGGGAGCCAAGGCAAAACCAACACCCATTTATGGATGTGACTGGTGACAGAAGTAAAGTCTGATGCTGTAAAGAGCAATATTGCATAGGAACATGGACTGTTAGGTCCATGAATCAAGGCAAACTGGAAGTGATCAAACAGGAGATGGCTAGAGTGAACATTGACATTTTAGGAATCAGTGAACTAAAATAGACTAGAATGGGTGAATTTAACTCAGATGATCATTATGTCTACTACTGTGGGCAAGAATCCCTTAGAAGAAATGGAGTAGCCATCATAGTCAACAAGAGTCCGAAATGCAGTATTTGGATGTAATCTCAGAAATGACAGAATGATCTCGGTTTGTTTCCAGGGCAAACCATTGAATATCACAGTAATCCAAGCCTATGCTGCACCCAGTAATGCTGAAGAAGCTGAAGTTGAACAGTTCCCTGAAGACCTACAAGACCTTTTAGAACTAACACCCAAAAAATATGTCCTTTCCATTATAGGGGACTGGAATGCAAAAGTAGAAAGTCAAGAAATACCTGGAATAACTGGCAAATTTGGTCTTGGAGTACAGAATGAAGCCTAGCAAAGGCTAATAGAGTTTTGCCAAGAGAACTCACTGGTCATAGCAAACACTCTCTTCCAACACACAAGAGAAGACTACACATGGACATCACCAGAGGGTCAATATTGAAATCAAATTGATTATATTCTTTGCAGCCAAAGATGGAGAAGCTCTATAACAGTCAACAAAAACAAGACCAGAAGCTGACTGTGGCTCAGATCATGAACTCCTTATTGCCAATTGCAGACTTCAATTGATGAATGTAGGGAAAGCCACTAGACCATTCAGGTATGACCAAAATCAATTCCCTTATGATTATACAGTGGAAGTGAGAAATAGATTCAAGGGATTAGATCTGATAGACAAGGTGCCTGAATAACAATAGATGACGGTTCGTGACACTGTACAGGAGACAAGGATCAAGACCATCCCCATGGAAAAGAAATGCAAAAATGCAAAATGGTTGTCTGTGGAGGCCTTACAAATAGCTATGAAAAGAAGAGAAGTGAAAGGCAAAGGAGAAAAGCAAAGATATATCCATTGGAAAGCAGAGTTCCAAAGAATAGCAAGGAGAGATAAAAAGCCTTCCTCCATGATCAATGCAAAGAAACAGAGGAAAACAATAGAATGGGAAAGACTAGAGATCTCTTCGAGAAAATTAGAGATACCAAGGGAACATTTCATGCAAAGATGGGCTCAATAAAAGACAGAAATGGTATAGACCTAACAGATGCAGAAGATATTACGAAGAGGTGGCAAGAATACACAGAAGAACTACACAAAAAAGATCTTCACGACCCAGATAATCATGATGGTGTGATCACTCACCCAGAGCCAGACATCCTGTAATGAGAAGTCAAGTACGCCTTAGGAAGAATCACTATGAACTAAGCTAGTGGAAGTGATGGAATTCCAGTTGAGCTATTTCAAATCCTGAAAGATGATGCTGTGAAAGTGTTGCACTTAATATGCCAGCAAATTTGGAAAACTCAGCAGTGGCCACAGGACTGGAAGAGGTCAGTTTTCATTCCAATCCCAAAGAAAGGCAATGCCAAAGAATGCTCAAACTACCTCACAATTGCACTCATCTCACATGCTAGTAAAGTAATACTCAAAATTCTCCAAGCCAGGCTTCAACAGTACATGAATCATGAACTTCCAGATGTTCAAGCTGGCTTTAGAAAAGACAAAGGAACCAGAGATAAAATTGCCAAATCCACTGGATCATCAAAAAAGCAAGAGTTCCAGAAAAACATCTTCTGCTTTATTGACTATACCAAAGGCTTTGACTGTTTGGATCACAGCAAACTGTGTAAAATTCTTAAAGAGATGAGAATACCAGACTACCTGACTTGTCTCTTGAGAAATTTGTATGCAGGTCAGAAAGCAACAGTTAGAACTGGACATGGAACAACAGACTGGTTCCAAATAGGAAAAGAAGTACGTCAAGGCTGTATGTTGTCACCCTCCTTATTTAACTTATATGCAGAGTATATCACAAGAAACGCTGGGCTGGATGAAGCACAAGCTGGAATCAAGATTGCGGGGAGAAATATCAGTAACCTCAGATATGCAGATGACACCAGCCTTATGGCAGAAAGTGAAGAAGAACTGAAGAGTCTCTTGATGAAAGTGAAAGAGGAGAGTGAAAAAGTTGGCTTAAAACTCAACATTCAGAAAACTGAGATCATTGCCTCTGGTCCCATCACTTCATGGGAAATAGATGGGGAAACAGTAGAAACAGTGTCAGACTTTATTTTTGGGGGCTCCAAAATCACTGCAGGTGGTAATTGCAGCCATGAAATTAAAAGACACTTGCTCCTTGGAAGCAAAATTATGACCTACCTAGACAGCATATTAAAAAGCAGAGACATTACTTTGCCAACAAAAGTCCATCTAACCAGAGCTAGGTTTTTCCAGTAATCATGTATGGAAGTGAGAGGTGGACTATAAAGAAGGCTGATCACCAAAGAACTGATGCTTTTGAACTGTGGTGTTGGAGAAGACTCTTGAGAGTCCCTTGGACTGCAAGGAGATCCAACCAGTCCATCCTAAAGGAAATTAGTCCTGAATATTCATTGGAAATACTGATGTTGAAGCTGAAACTCCAATACTTTGGCCACCTGATGGGAAGAACTGACTCATTGGAAAACACCCTGATGCTGGTCAAGATTGAAGGCGGGAGGAGAAGGGGATGACAGAGGATGAGATATTTTAATGGCATCACCAACTCAGTGGTCATGAGTTTGAGTAAACTCCAGGAGTTGGTGATAGACAGGGAAGCCTGGCAAGCTGCAATCCATGGGTTGCAAAGAGTCAGACGTGACTGAACGACCAAAGTGAACTGAACTGAACCACCAGTGAGGCCCAAATACTCTTTAACAAAATGATCAGAATAAACATGGATAAGTCATTTGTCAAATGTCTTTACAATTAAAAAAAAAAATGACACTGCTTCCACATCACAAATGTGCCATGAAATTTTTCAAATCTCTCTATTTTAAAATATCAACCTTTTCCCTTAGACATAATGTTGTGTTTGTGGGAGTGTAATGGCTTCTGGCAAATATGCTCCCCACCCCTAGACTTGGGGAAAAATTACACATACCACTCTCTGAGGTCCATATAAGGTATGGTGTGAAGAGTGCCCCCCAATCCCTCGGAATGTAATTATTGAGCAATATTGGGTGTCACCATTGATCTCATGAGCAAAACTGCTTGAAGCACTTAGTGTGTATATGATTCATGACTAGATGCAACCAAATACTAATTTTTCACGAAGCAGATTTTTGTCTGACAACAGATGTGAATTTAGGTTGTAGAGAAAAACAGCACATAAAACAAAACTTGCCAAGGTAAAACTACTAACAGAAACTTAAGTTAATGACATACTCTCTGAATTAGATAGCTTAGCTAGCTTTACTTAGCCTATCGACATCTTGAGTTTTGGCAACTGGTGCCCATGAACTTATTATCTAGAAGCTCTGAAGTTAGTAAAAGAATCTCTCACATTGCTACTAACTGCTATTTATGTGCCTCTGTGGCTGCTTTTGCTATTGGTCCGGGGCTTTTCCTGTGTAATCATGATGCAGCTTCCTTTTCCAAATCCATTGACCTAACAGGGGGCCTTTACTATATGTCAGTTCTCTTGTCAAGAAGGTAATTTGCAGGAGTGAAGACGGGCCAGCACATGGGCTGCTCCCTCATTCATTCTTCTTGATAGTACAGTTGCCTTAAAGTTAAACTTCCCTGGTTTGACTTCAAGGCTCACACCAGCAGGAGTTTAAAAGAACATATACAGTTGTTTGTTTTTAAAGTACTCTCTTAGTGTCAGAAATTTACAGAATTAGAAGGGAATCTTGCCTGGAAATTTCATGGAGAGGAGCCTAGCAGGCTACAGTCCATGGGGCCCCAGGGAGCTGGACACAACTGAAGGACTGAACACATACACACACACACACACAAAGGAAGTGAGTGATCTGGTTCAACCAATTGTCTGCAATCACTGAACACTTAAGCCATCACAAGTTGATCATGTTTGTCACACTGTGAAGAGAGATCTTGGAGATAGAGATCATATACCTTCCTCAGTGATATTTTCAGACTTTTAGTTGAGAAGTTTTTCCATGCATACTTCGTCTTATTTCATTTAATGCAAAGTTAAGGCAATACGGTCAGAGAAGGCAATGGCACTCCACTCCAGTACTCTTGCCTGGAAAATCCTATGGACGGAGGAGCCTGGTGGGCTGCAGTCCATGGGGTCTCGAAGTTGGACACAACTGAGAGACTTCCTTTTCACTTTTCACTTTCATGCATTGGAGAAGGAAATGGCAACCCACTCCAGTGTTCTTGCCTGGAGAATCCCAGGGACGGGGGAGCCTGGTGGGCTGCCGTCTATGGGGTCGCAGAGAGTCAGACACGACTGAAGCAACTTAGCAGCAGCAGCAGCAGCAAGGCAATATGGTAGAGTATAAGAAACTCTGGGACAAAAGACACAAGTTCTCTACATCCTGACTCCTCCACTTTTTATTATGAGATTATAAGTAAATAATTTCTCCTATGTCAGTTTATTGTTTATCTGTAGAACTTTTGCCTGGACTCTCTAGAGATTTTATATATATATATAATATATATATATATACACATACATGTATATATGTAGAATACATATTTATATATGTACTATAAAGTATAATACATATTTAGGCAGTTAATTTAAAGGAAATGAAATAAGCTTGAATCTTCACATGAATAATAATAGTTCACTCTCATTGACCATTATTAATATGGCAAGCACTTTCATATGAATCACCGTATTTAATACAGTAGTCATTTGATATAGGTACTATCATTTCATTTTACACATGAGAACATTGAGATTTAAAGTTTACATAGATGGGTGAAGGGTATACAGCAAGTGTTGATGCTGGAATTCAAACCCTGTTCAGTTGGGAGTTCCCCTGACGCCTAGTGGTTAGCACTCCATGCTTGCACTGCCTTGGCCCGGGTTCAATCCCTAACTGGGGAACTGAGATCCCAGAAGCCATGTATGCAGTCAAAAACAAAACAAAACAAACAAACAAAAAGCCCTGTTAGGTTGACCTCACAGCCTATAGTCTTAAAAAGTTTCTGATATTTCACAAATTGTGAAGATTATCAAGAGACAGTATGAGATCATGGGAAGAATATGGGCTTTGAAGTCTGACAAACAGGCTCTCAAAATTTGCCTCTGTGGCCACTGGATATGTGCCATGAACCAGTCATTTAAACTTTTACATTTTAAAGAAAGTGAAATAGGCTCGAATCTTCACACAAATAATAATAGCTTTATTATTAATAAAAATGAGGTTTTATACATGCTGTTAAAAATTACAGGAGTATTATATGAAATAATATTTATAGGCACTGAGCACAAGGCCTGAGTTCTATAATTGGCTTCAATTATTAGGAATAAATGATGTCAGCCTTGAGACTGACTTCTATGGAAAATGTGCTCTTCAAAT
Source organism: Bos indicus (assembly GCF_029378745.1). Lineage (NCBI taxonomy): Eukaryota > Metazoa > Chordata > Mammalia > Artiodactyla > Bovidae > Bos > Bos indicus. The sequence continues at coordinate 32,328,717 of NC_091761.1, read as the reverse complement.
TTTCTTCAAATGAGAGTTCTGATAACTGGCCCTACACTAGGTGTTGAGATTAAGACACATACCTGCCATCAAAAGCTCACTGTCTAGTGATACCATTAGGGTATTTCTTCAGGTTGACCCTGAGTTAAGAATAACATCTCTTCATTGCATTGGATAGTAACTGGGTCACAGTGGGTGGTCAATAACTGACTATCTGCTGAATGAATGGATAGATGTTTAGGGGGTTCTTTCAATCTGTTAAAACTTAGATTCAACTTTAATATCTTCTGTGACACAATTGAACACATTTCAGTGGTTTTAGCACTACTTCCTTTTTTCATATTAAAAGATAAGAGAAGTTGATAATTCTATACACCTCTAATCCTATGCTGCACTACCCTTTGGAACTTTTTATCTCTCCCCTACTTTATATTAGTAGCATTAAAAATGAATATGGACTAAATTCTATCTTCTTCACTTAGATAGAATCTTCATGGAATGGAAGTATAAGGTAACCTCCTTCTGAAAATGGTACAAGCAATGGTAATAAGAAAAATGCATAAAATGTATAGAACTTGATATTGGAGGATAAGAATATACTTTAGATCAATGAGATTAGACACCACTCCAAAACAAGCAGGCTTGCTTTCCTGGTGCTTTCTTACTGAATACAAGGCCTAGGTATAAGTGCTAACAAGGAATGGGAGTTGGCAGTATTACTGGTGGTTTAAATGTTTATTCCTTATTCTCTTTCATTATCTTCCAGTGTGTCCATAGTAAAATACATTCACTGTATAATTATAAAAATAACAAATAGTATTTAAAAAAATAAATAGGCTCAAGAGGCAAACTCTGATTTTAAAAATGTTTGCTAGAATTTAATATCTGCATTAAAATATACAGCCCTATTATATTAAAATTTAAAAGAAAAAAATAACATTGCAAATTAAGTGAAGTCATGTCAAATAATGAAGGTTGAGAGGTGAAATCAGATAGATAATACCTGAATATGTTTATTTTTATGTGTGTCTTTGATTCCTTATTCCCATTTACCTATATAAAGTTCATAATTGCCCAGATAATTATCTCTAGAAAATTATGTGATGAGTTTTTAAATTTTTTATAAACTGGCAGCTTTAATAAATTACTGTTTTCATCTCTTATGCTCCCTTTCAAACTTTATATTGACATTTCCTTTAGATAAAATGCATTTTATATTTATTATTTTTAATTGATTTTTAAAATTTCTTGAATGTTTTTCCCAGTTTTTTTGAGATATAACTGACATATAACATGGTATTAAGATGTAAAACATAATGATTTGATATATGTATATATTGTGAAATGATTACCAAATAACTTTAGTTAACATCCGTGCACGTGTGCTCAGTTGCTTCAGTCATGTCTGACTCTTTGCAACCCTGTAGCCCACCAGACTCCTCTGTCCATGGGATTCTCCAGGCAGGAATACGGTTGTGAGTTGCCATAGTTAACGCCTACCATCCATCAAAATTTTTTTTTCTTGTGATAAGAACTTCCAATACCTACTTTCTTAGCAACTTTCATATATGGAATACAGTAATATTTAGTAATTTTTCCATTGTCTTTGTACTATTTTAAATTCAGAACAGTAAATGTTGAACTTAATTTCCAAATAACTAATGTTTCTAAAATTTGTTTTTTGATATACTATATATTTTGATAGTCTCTAAATCAGAATAAAGGTGTATAGATTGAGATGTAGATTTTTCACTTTATAATCTTCCTTTGATGATTTACTAGTAAGTTTTTGCTCTCCTAAACCTGCCAACATGTCACATTTGATTTCTCCATATTTTTATAGTCTCATCTGAAAATGCTTTGAATTTCTCTCTGTCTCTTTATTTTTAACTTTAAATCTTTCCCATGAGTTAGGGATCACTTTTTAGAAATCATTCCAGAGGTGATTGTCATCAATCTTTCAGTCAATTCAAAAGTTTCTCCAGAGGTGATCTTGCCCTCTCAACACAAAATTATATCCTTTTCCCTCCTGTCTATATAAGATTCCAGGTCTTTCACAAGTGCCCCACATCACTTTTTCTATTTCCCATTCATTCATTTATTTATTTATTCATTAATTCCAATAAATATTTATTATGCAACATCCCACAAATACCTCCAAGAACAGTGTACTCAATTACAATTTATGATCCCACAAAGAAGGGAATTCCATTATAAAAGTGTGAAGGGCAAAGATACTTCTTGTTTAGAAGGAATACCTAACTATATTTCAGAGAGAAAGGGAATTCTCTGCAAAATAGGTGGCATATAAGTTAAAGAGTAGGTGGTATATAAGCTAATGTATCATGAGATATGGAGAACAGCATGTCAGAAAGAAAGAACAGCATGTATGAAAGTCCAGAGATGAAAGATGCATGGTATGTTTAGGTAAGAACCACAATATGATTGTGGTTTGATGATGTGGTTCTAGAATAAATTATTGAAGTAAGAAGAGGATTGAGGTGAAGGAGAAGTATATTGTGAAAAATAGGGCTGATGAGATAAACAAAGCAATATAATGTGGGCCTTGTAAGGTATGTTAAAGAATTTGAACAGCATACTGAGAATAATGGGTACCAGGACTGATCTTTAAGTAGGTGAGATTTACATGCTGGGAATGACATTCTTAGTATGCACACAGTCTGGACTGAAGAGAAGATGCAGAGAAGAAAACTAGTTTAAAAGCTGTCACATAAATTCAGGTGCATGGTGAAGGGAGGCTAAACTAAGGCAGTAGAAAGAATGGAAAGAAATAGACACTCATGAGACATATATGGAAGGTAGACATAATCAGGAAGGGATAGGGTGACTGGGGAGTGTGTAGTTTAGGAAACATTTGCATTCCAGGCTTGGACAAATGAGCGGATGGCAGCATCCTATTTTTTGGAACAGGGAAGCCAGGAAGAAAATGAGCTGGGCTGGGGAAGAGCAGACGAAATCAGTATTAGCATCATCTAATTGGAGGTGTCTGTGAGATCTCCAGTGAGATATGTGAGTCTAGGGTTCCAAAGTGGGAGTCTTGGTCAGAGTCACACATTTGAAGTCATCAGAATATCAGTGGTAATTGAGGTGGGCATGGAGAAATGGGCTAGGGAGATTGCACAGAAGGTGCCTGTAGGAAGAACCCTGATAATATTCTTCAGACTGGCAGAAAAAGATGTAAAGGAAGATTTTTTTTTATTAATTCCCACGCATTGCTTACCTGGTTCAAGGATCATTTATGGAAGTCATAAAATAAAAGATATTATAAGATTATATTGTATTTGGCATGTTTGTGCCTGAATGGAAAATTTCCCAGAAGATTTAGTGAGGGCATTGCAGTAAGTCTTGGTATGTGTTAAAGTGTAACTATTCTGTTTTGTATAATTTAATTTATGTTTTATTTATATCTTAATTCCAGAAAATATTTTTTAATGGCTACACAAAACAGAACAATATAAAATAAATTTGGACAAAACCACTTAAATCAAGACTCACATTGAGGGAGAATAGCCAAAGTGAGGATTTTTCCAACGGCAGAAATGTGAAAGTCGTATATGTTTAGTTTGGATTGAATTATGACTGTGTCTGAACATTTGGATATTTACTTATTTATACTTTAAAATATTTTCATTATTTATCTTTTCTTATCATAAAAAATAAGTTCTCACTGCAAAGTAACATGTACATTCTGAAATTAGAAAACAAGAAAATAAAATTTAACTTTAAATTATAAGGAGATCTTATAGTATAAATTGCTTGAGGTTAGGAATTTTGTGAAGTTTTTCATTGTCTAATCCCTAAGACCTAGAGCTGAGTCTGTCACATCAGTTCAGTTCAGTTCAGTCGCTCAGTCGTGTCTGACTCTTTGTGACCACATGAATCGCAGCACGCCAGGCCATCCTGTCCATCACCAACTCCCGAGTTCACTCAAACTCATGTCCATCGAGTCAGTGATGCCATCCAGTCATCTCATCCTCTGTCATCCCCTTCGCCTCCTGCCCCCAATCCCTCCCAGCATCAGGGTCTTTTCAAATGAGTCAACTCTTCACATGAGGTAGCCAAAGTATTGGAGTTTCAGCTTCAGCATTAGTCCTTCCAATGAACACCCAGGGCTGATCTCCTTTAGGATGGACTGGTTGGATCTCCTTGCAGTCCAAGGGACTCTCAAGAGTCTTCTCCAACACCACAGATCAAAAGCATTAATTCTTTGGCACTCAGCTTTCTACATAGTCCAACTTTCATATCCATACATGACCACTGGAAAAACCATAGCTCTGACTAGATGGACCTTTGTTGGCAAGGTAATATCTCTGCTTTTGAATATGCTGTCTAGGTTGGTCATAACTTTCCTTCCAAGGAGTAAGCGTCTTTTAATTTCATGGCTGCAATCACCATCTGCAGTGATTTTGGAGATCCCCAAAATAAAGTCTGACACTGTTTCCACTGTTTCCCCATCTATTTCCCATGAAGTGATGGGACCAGATGCCATGATCTTCGTTTTCTGAATGTTGAGCTTTAAGCCAACTTTTTCACTCTCCTCTTTCACTTTCATCAAGAGGCTTTTTAGTTCCTCTTCACTTTCTGCCATATAGTAGACATCTAATGAACATATAGTAATATCTGGGAGTCCATAGAAATAATGGGAAATAAGATATAGATGGCTTTTTTTCCTTTATGAAATCAGAGGTTTATTGGTATTACTTAGTGCATTTTGATTTGTTCTTTCTTATCATCCAATACATTCCACTTTTTTTGTCCATTTAACAAGTATTTATTGAACACCTACAATATGCCAGAGAGTCCCTTGGACTCCAAGGAAATCCAACCAGTCCATTCTAAAGGAGATCAGCCCTGGGATTTCTTTGGAAGGAATGATGCTAAAGCTGAAACTCCAGTACTTTGGCCACCTCATGCGAAGAGTTGACTCATTGGAAAAGACTCTGATGCTGGGAGGGATTGGGGACAGGAGGAAAAGGGGACGACAGAGGATGAGATGGCTGGATGGCATCACTGACTTGATAGACATGAGTTTGAGTGAACTCCGGGAGATGGTAATGGACAGAGAGGCCTGGCATTCTGCGATTCACGGGGTCGCAAAGAGTCGGACACGACTGAGCGACTGAACTGACTGTCCTAGTTTCTCTGGATTTTGTTGTCATTCAGTTGCTAAGTCCTGTCTAACTCTTTGTGACCCCATCCACTGTAGCACACCAGGCATGTCTTTCCCTCACTATCTTCCAGATTTTGCCCAAGATCATGTCCATTGAGTCATGATGCTAAAAAGGTTCTGTGGATACACAACACTAAAATAAAAGGAGACTTAATCTCAGATCTAAGAAGCTTATATTCCAGAGGAAGAAGACACAAATAATAAACAAGAAAATGCATTATAAGTCAAGTAGTAATAAACTCCTAAGCAGAAATAATGAAGGTCAAGAAGATGGGGAGTGGTAGTTGAGGGAGGAACACTGTGAGTCAGAGGAGGATGCTCAGAAAAGGAGCCATTGGAGCAGAGGTCCAAATAAAATGTAGAGATGAACTATGTGGATAGCAGGGAGAGAGCAGGCAAAGGGAACAAGTTCCTGGTGTATTTGAACATTATCAGGGAGCCAATGTGTCTGGAGGCCAGGGCTGGGTAAAAACAACTGCACTTTCAGATGCATCCAAAAGTTAATATTTATGTAGACTTTGTAGACTCTGACAAAAACTCAGAATTATCTTCTGAAGGGGATGGAAACCAGTTGGAGGATTTGAACAAATGATTTTAATTGTGTTGCAAAAGTATCACCATTATTACTATTTTGAGAACAGATTCTAGGAAGTCATGAGTGAAAGCAAGGGAGGCAATTTGTGGCTAGTAAATAACACAGGGCTTCCCTGGAGGCTCAGTGGTAAAGAATCTGCATGTCAGTGCAGGAGATGTGGGTTTGATCCCTGGGTTGGAAAGATCCTGTGTAGTAAGAAATGGCAACCTACTCCAGTATCCTTGCCTGGAAAATCCCAAGAGTAGAGGAGACCATCAGGCTATAGTACATGGAATTGCAGAAGAGTAGAAGGCAATAGCAATCCACTCCAGTACTCTTGCCTGGAAAATCCCATGGATGGAGGAGCCTGGTAGGCTATAGTCCATGGGGTTGTGAAGAGTCAGAAACGACTGAGCGAGTTCTCTTTCACTTTTCACTTTCATGCATTGGAGAAGGAAATGGCAACCCACTCCAGTGTTCTTGCCTGGAGAATCCCAGGAACAGAGGAGCCTGGAGGGCTGCCCTCTATGGGGTTGCACAGAGTCGGACACAACTGAAGCGACTTAGCAGCAGTAGCAGCAGCAGCAGACAGGACTTAGTGGCTAAACAACAACAAACAATACAGGAAAGAGATAACGATGATTTGAATGAAGATAGCATAGAAATGTGATCATAGAAATGCAAATCAAAACCACAATGAGAAATCACCTTACATCTATCAGAATGGCTATCACCCAAAAGACCAGAAATAACAGTTGCTGGTGTGGAGAAAAGGGAACCCTGTATACTGTCGGTGGGAATGTAAATTAGTGTAGCTGCTGTGGAAAACAGTGTGGATGTCAAAAACTAAAAACGAAAGTACCATTTAATCCAGCAATTCCACTCTTGGATAGATAACTGAAGAAAATGAGAACACTATTTTGAAAAGATACATGCATCCCAATATTGATAGCAACATTATTTAAAATAGCCAAGATATGGAAGCAACCTAAATGTCTATCAACAAATGAAAGGATAAAGAAGATGTGGTGTATATCTATCCATCTAGGTAGATATGTAGATAGATGGATATACAATGGAATACTACTCAGCCATAACAAAGAATAAGATTTTACCTTTTTGTAACAACATGGATGGACTTAGAGGGTACTGCACTTAATTAAATAAGTCATACAGAGAATGACAAATACCATGTTATCATTTATATGTGGAATCATAAAAAAATATGATGAATTAGTGAATATAACCAGAAAAAGAGATAGCAGTGATGAAGGTTTGGGGAATAAAAAGTTGTTGCTGAATCACCCAAAGATGCCAGGATTCTTGGCCTCCGGAGGAGAAGAATTCAATCTGGGGCCAGAGATGAGGCTTGATCGCTCAGAGATTTTGTGTAATAAAGTTTTATTAAAGTATAGAGGAGATAGAGAAAGCTTCTGACATAGACATCAGAAGGGGGTAGAAAGAATACCACTTGCTAGTGTTAGCAATGGTGTTATATACTCTCCAATGAATCCAAAGAATGTCTGGAGGTTGTAAAGACCTCGCCAGACCTACTTCCATAATTTACATTTTAAGATAACAGAAGTAGCCAGAAGGTTTAATCCAGAGACTGTCCTCAGGCAGGATATATAATCCTAAGGAATGTAGAGGAAAGAAAAGTTTGTCCTTTCTTCTCCTTGAGAATTCCAGACCCCTTTCTCCTTGGGGACCCCTAGACTTCTTATCAAGCTGCCAAGGAAATGACTCTCTGAGGGAAGACATGCATTCAAGATACATTTTGAGAGTAAAGATAATAGAATTTTCTAGTAAATTATATATGCTGCTGCTGCTGCTAAGTTACTTCAGTCGTGTTCGACTCTGTGCGACCCCATAGATGACAGCCTACCAGGCTCCTCCATCCATGGGATTTTCCAGGCAAGAATAATGGAGTGGGTTGCCATTGCCTTCTCCAAAATTATATATGGGGTATGGGTAAATCAGAGAACTATTTGATATGGGTAACTAAAGAATGGAATTACTGTTTAATGAGATGAAGATCATTAGGGATAGTTAGAGATGAGAGGTTAGAGCAAAGTCAAGAGTTTGGTTTTACATGTGTTAAGCTTGAGATGTCTATGAAACACACTGCAAATTTCCTAGTGGGCCAGTAGATATTGGTACAGAATGCCAGGTAGAGGTATAACCAGGAGTTGTAATTTTGGAGATACTAATCAAATATATGGTGTTTATATGGAATAGTTAGGACTGAGAGAGGAGAGAAGACGTCCATGAATTGAGCTCCACATCACTGAAGCATGTACAAATCAGGAAGATACAGAATATCCTGTAGTAATGTTTGGGATGGTTGGATTTGCCAAGTAAGAGACAGTGATAAAGAGTAAGCAATTTATTATCATTTTTTAATTAATTTATTTATTTGGAGACTAATTACTTTACAATATTGTATTGGTTTTGCCATACATTGACATGAATCCACCACGGGTGTACATATGTTCCCCATCCTGAACCCCCCTCCGACCTTCCTCCCAATCCCATCCCTCTGGGTCATCCCAGTGCACCAGCCCTGAGCACCCTGTATCATGCATCAAACCTGGACTCGCGATCTGTTTCACATATGATAATATAAGTTTCAATGCCATTCTCCCAAACCATCCCACCCTCGTCCTCTCCCACAGAGTCCAAAAGACTGTTCTATACATCTGTGTCTCTTTTTCTGTCTCGCATACAAGGTCAACATTACCATCTCCCTAAATTCCATATATATGCATTAGAATACTGTACTGGTGTTTTTCTTCCTGGCTTACTTCTGTCTGTATAATAGGCTCCAGTTTCATCCACCTCATTAAAACTGATTCAAATGTATTCTTTTTAATGGCTGAGTAATATTCCATTGTGTATAGGTACCACAGCTTTCTCATCCATTCGTCTGCTGATGGACATTTAGATTGCTTCCATGTCCTGGTTATTATAAACAGTGCTGCAATGAACATAGGGGTACACGTGTCTCTTTCAATTCTGGTTTCCTCGGTGTGTATGCCCAGTACTGAAATTGCTGGGTCATATGACAGTTCTATTTCCAGTTTTTTAAGGAATCTCCACACTGTTCTCCATAGTGGCTATACCAGTTTGCATTCCCAACAACAGTGTAAGAGGGTTCCCTTTTCTCTACACCCTCTCCAGCATTTACTGATTGTAGACTTTTAGATCACAGCCATTCTGACTGGCGTGAAATGGTACCTCATTGTGGTTTTGATTTGCATTTCTCTAATAATGAGTGGTGCTGAGCATCTTTTCATGTGTTTGTTAGCCATTTGTATGTCTTCTTTGGAGGAATATCTGTTTAGTTCTTTGGCCCATTTTTTGATTGGGTCTTTTATTTTTCTGGAATTGAGCTGCAGGAGTTGCTTGTATATTTTTGAGATTAGTTGTTTGTCAGTTGCTTCATTTGCTATTATTTTCTCCCATTCTGAAGACTGTATTTTCACCTTGCTTATAGTTTCCTTTGTTTTGCAGAAGCTTTTAATTTTAATTAGATCCCATTTGTTTATTTTTGCTTTTACTTCCAATATTCTGGGAGGTGGGTTATAGAGGATCCTGCTGTGATTTATGTCAGAGAGTGTTTTGCCAATGTTCTCCTCTAGGAGTTTTATAGTTTCTGGTCTTACATTTAGATCTTTAATCCATTTTGAGTTTATTTTTGTGAATGGTGTTAGAAAGTGTTCTAGTTTCATTTTTTTACAAGTCATTCACCAGTTTTCTCAGCATCACTTGTTAAAGAGATTGTCTTTAATCCATTGTATATTCTTGCCTACTTTGTGGAAGATAAGGTGTCCATATGTGCATGGATTTATCTCTGGGCTTTCTATTTTGTTCCATTGATCTATATTTCTGTCTTTGTGCCAGTACCATACTGTCTTGATGACTGTGGCTTTGTAGTAGAGCCTGAAGTCAGGCAGGTTGTTTCCTCCAGTTCCATTCTTCTTTCTCAAGATTGCTTTGGCTATTTGAGATTTTTTGTATTTCCATACAAATTGTGAAATTATTTGTTCTAGTTCTGCAAAAAATACTGTTGGTAGCTTGATAGGGATTGCATTGAATCTATAGATTGCTTTGGGTAGTATACTCATTTTCACTATATTGATTCTTCCAATCCATGAACATGGTATATTTCTCCATCTATTTGTGTCCTCTTTGATTTCTTTCACCAGTGTTTTATAGTTTTCTATATATAGGTCTTTTGTTTCTTTAGGTAAATATATTCATAAGTATTTTATTATTTTCATTGCAGAAAGCAATTTAAAATGGACATTTGTACATAGAAAATGACTGACTCTAAAGTTAATGATGGTAGAGTAAAATTAAGATCAAGAATCAGTGATAGATTTAGTACTCTGGAAATCAAGAGAAGTTTTAGAGTTGACATGAGAAAGACTGATCATTCTTTTGAGGAGTTTGTTTAAAAAAAAAAAAAAAAAAACAAAACAGTAGAACAATGGAGTATCACAATAGCCTCCTAACTGGTCCCCCTGTTTCTACTCTTGATACTTAGGTCAGTAGAGATAATGCTAGTTTCTCTATTAGATTAACCCCAAATCTCAGTGACTTAACTCCATGTTAATTTCTTTACTGCTCATGTAAAGTCTGAATTAGTTACTCCTGATTGGTGAGCAGATCTTCTCTTAGGAGGAATTTAAAGGCTCTAGTAGAATTTTTATTTTTAAACTAGAACTGCCAACATCACTTTGCCTATAACCATTTGGGGAGGTAAACATCATGGAGGATGACACGTAGCAGTTTTTGTGGAATGAAGCTTGGTGGGACAAAACTTCTGCTTATATTTTACTGACTACAAGTTAGTAGCATGATTACTCTTATGTGTAATTGCAGCTGGGACATGTAGGCTCATTGTGTACCCAAGAAGAAGACAAAATAGGTTTGGTGACCAGCTAGCAGCCTGTGTCATACTCAGAGGAAGCATGTCCCATCATTGAGCCCATGTCTGTGTTGTTTGTTTATGAAAAGATCTAGGTGAAAGGGGGGAAATTAAGGACTTCAGAATAATAACCACCAGAAAAGGATCCTTGAAATATCAAGAAGACCTGGGATATAGGTCAGAGAGGGATTGGTTCTAGTTAAGTATGGATATTTTACTTTTTGTTTTAGTGGGGAATATAGAGTATGAGGTTGGCAGATTTGGAGGTGAGAGTATGAAACTTAATGAGAAAACCTCAGTGGTTATCTTTAAAATGCATTAAACAAGTTATTGAATATTTCTATCTTTTATTGAAACTTTTCTGAAGCAGGATGTGTAGCAGGAGATTGGTTAAGGCTATAAATTAAAATTGTGTGTGCCAGTAATTCAAGAAAACATATAGAAAATATACAAAGCTAAACACTTCATGTCATATCTAGAAACTGGAAAAAAAATTCGCACACTTAAACCAGAGTACAAACAATTCACATGAAGAAAATGAAAAGTGATTGCTTCTCTTTTAAGCCGTGACAGTATCACTTAGCAAATTATTGCCTAAACCCAACACTAAATAATATCCTCATGGCATAAAAGAATATATGTTCCTCTTTATAGATTTGAGTACTTATTCTTTTCATCCATGTTCTGAAAATTGTTTTAATTTTTAAAGTGAATGTGAAAGAAATCATCCTAGAAATAGGGGTAAAGATTGCTTATGAAGATTCACAAATGTCAAATAAGAACTTGACAGTCTCCTCTCTGTCTCCATCTACACCTCATAATCCAAAGATTTAGGATGCTTTGAGAAAAGCTTAGCTGGAAGGAGGCGTTTAGAACTATTTTAACAGCATTTCCAGGATTTTTCAGTGACTCATAGTTCTAGGCATTCATGTGAATTTCCAACTTACATTTTAAATTTTACAATCATTAAAAAAGAGAATGCCTTCCAACATTTCATGATAATGAGATCAAAACTTCTTCACAGAAAGCTTTAAAATAGTGTTAGTTTTTGCATTCCTTCTTCCCCACCCTCACATATTGACATAGTCCATTGTGGTGTTAGTGGAACTGCTTTGTGAATTTCAGAGAGGAAATATAGTCACTGATAGACTTTGGATATGTAATATCAATCACACTGAACAATAAACTGGAATTTTTGCTGCAACAGTTTTTCAATTCTGTTCATCTGATTTTCTCCCTTAGTATGTGTATTCATCAGTTGCTCAGTTATGTCAGACTCTTTGTGACTCCAGAGACTGTAGCCTGAAAGGTTCCTCTGTCCATGGAATTCTCCAGGCAAGAATATTGGAGTGGGTAGTGATTCCCTTCTCCAGAGGATCTTCCTGACCCAGGGATCAAACCCAGGTCTTCCGCACTGCAGGCGGATTCCTTACCGTCTGAAATCAACCCTGAATATTCATTGAAAGGACTGATGCTGAAGCTTTGGCCACCTGATGAAAGGAGCCAACTCATTGCAAACGACCCTGATTCTGGGAAAGACTGAAGGCAAAAGGAGAAGAGGGCAGCAGAGGATGAGATGGTTAGATAGTATCACCAACTCAGTGGAAATGAATTTGAGCAAACTCTGGGAGATAGTGAAGGACAGTGAAGTCTGGAGTGCTGCAGTCCATGGGGTCACAGAATTAGATACAACTTAGTGACTGAACAACAAAAACAACAGTGTGTACTAGTCACCTTTGCTGTGCCAATATGCTTCTCCTTCATTTCAGTGGCTTAAGCATCAACCATTTATTCTCATTTATGTTACTATATGTTTCAAGTCAGCTGGTCTGAGTTCTCCATGTCTCCTCATTCTGGAACACAAGCTGGTAGAATAGCTCCTAAGTGGAAACACACAATTTCTCTTAAATATTTTGCTCAAATATGATATTTGGCAGACCTATTCAAGTTCTATTGCTCAAAATATGTCATTGATCAAAGATTCAGATCACAAAGGCAAAGATTAACACTTTTCCCATAAAATGCATGGAAAGTTCTATAGAAGAAGGTAGGAGTGAATAATAGAAAATTATAATCCAACATACCACAGTATCATGAAAGGTCTGAATCTTAATTTTCAAACTCAGGTGGAAGAAATATAACTTTCTTTAATAATATATAACTTTTCTTATAAAATTTGATCTTGATCTTTGAGCCCCCAGCCAGTGAACTAGCAGGATTTAATCAGTTTTTTCTAATACTTTCCATTCTTACCCCACTTTAGATTATGACATAGATGATCCTGTTGGCTGAAAAAAAATGCAAAATCTACAAGTTGAAAGTTATGTTTCGTTCATTATATTTTCTGAGAACTTCAAGTCCTGGAGACGGACTCTCAGATCGCTCTGAGGGACTGCTCTGAGGGGTAAGGGAGGAGCCAGGATATAAAGAGGTTTTTTCAACAAAGACCAGGCAGCTGGGACATCAAAAGATTAACATTAATTGAAGAAAACCAGACATCTCAAGTTAATGAATTTAGCATTAAAAAAAAAATAGATAAATAAAAAATTTTATTAGAGTATAGTTGATTTACAATGTTGCAATTCCCAGGTGACTCAGTGGTAAACAATCTACCTGCCAATGCAGGAGACACAAGAAACATGGGTTCTGTCCCTGAGTCAGGAAGATCCCATGGAGTAGGAAATGTCGACACACTCCAATATTCTGGCCTGGTAAATTCCATGGACAGAGGAGCCTAGCAGGCTATAGTCCATGGGGTTGTAAAGATTTGGACATGACTGAGCAGGAGAAATATCAATAACCTCAGATATGCAGATGACATAATCCTTATGGCAGAAAGTGAAGAGGAACTAAAGAGCCTCTTGATGAAAGTGAAAGAGGAGAGTGAAAAAGTTGGCTTAAAGCTCAACATTCAGAAAACTAAGATCATGGCATTTGGTCCCATCACTTCATGGCAAATAGATGGGCAAACAGTGGAAACAGTGTCAGACTTTATCTTTTGGGGCTCCAAAATCACTGCAGATGGTGATTGCAGCCATGAAGTTAAAAGACGCTCACTCCTTGGAAGGAAAGTTATGACCAACCTAGACAGCATATTGAAAAGCAGAGACATTACTTTTCCAACAAAGGTCCGTCTAGTCAAGGCTATGGTTTTTCCAGTAGTCATGTATGGATGTGAGAGTTGGACTATGAAGAAAGCTGAGCGCCAAAGAATTGATGCTTTTGAAGTGTGGTGTTGGAAAAGACTCTTGAGAGTCCCTTGGACTGCGAGGAGATCCAAACCAGTCCATTCTAAAGGAGATCAGTCCTGGGTGTTCTTTGGAAAGAATGATGCTAAAGCTGAAATTCCAGTACTTTGGCCACCTCATGTGAAGAGTTGACTCATTGGAAAAGACTCTGATGCTGCGAGGGATTGAGGGCAGGAGGAGAAGGGGACGACAGAGGATGAGATGGCTGGATGGCATCACCGACTTGATGGATGTGGGTTTGGGTGAACTCTGGGAATTGGTGATGGACAGGGAGGTGCTGCAGTTCATGTGGTCACAAAGAGTCGGACACGACTGAGTGACTGAACTGAACTGAACTGAGCATGAATGCAAAGAGACAGAGATTCATTTCTGAGGTACAGCAAAGTATATCAGTTATACATATACATATATTCACTCTTTTAGAATCTTTTCCCATATAGATCATACAGAGTATTGAAACAATTTCTTGTGCTATACAGTAGATCCTTACGAGTTGTTTATTTTAAATATAGCAGTGTGCATATGTCAATTCCAATCTCCCAATCTACCTGCCTCCCTCCAAAACATGGGCTGCCCTGGTGGCTCAGTGTAAGGAATCCACCTGCAATGCAGGAAACCTGGGTTTGATCCCTGGTTGGGAAGATCCCCTGGAAGGGGGCACAACCATCCACACCAGTATGCTTGCCTGGAGAATCCCATGGATGGAGGAACCTGGTGGGTTACAGTCTATAGGGTTGCAAAGAGTCAGACACAACTGAAGTGACTGAACAGGCATGCAGGCATGCACACACCTAGACACACACGCTTTTCCCCGCAGGTAACCATAAATTTGAACTTCCCTAGTGGCTCAGATGGTAAAGCATCTGCCTACAATGCGGGAGACCCGGGTTCAATCCATGGGTTGGGAAGATCTCCTGGAGAAGGAAATGGCAACCCACTCCAGTATTCTTGCCTGGAAAATCCCATGGATGGAGGAGCCTGGTAGGCTACAGGCCATGGGGTCGCAAAGAGTCGGACATGACTGAGCAATTTCACTTTCAACCATATATTTGTTTTTTACATCTGTGACTAAGCACTTGTCTGTGTATGGGAAGATGCTAGAGACTAGACTCATTGAAATCATTCCTTGGATATGCACCTTAGCTACCCAGGGCCAGTATCCTGTTCTCTCCCATCCTGGGTCCCCTCGGGGTACACTGTTGGGAGTGGCTACAGTGGCTAAAGTCTTGGCAGCAGGCAGCCTTTTTGTCTCCATCCTGAATTCCCTCAGGGCTTACCACTGGGGGCAATAGTAGTGGCTTGATGATTGCAACATCCTTTGTTTACTGATATCATAATCATAGGTAGGATTTTTCTTTCACAGTCCCTAATTTACACTATGTCCAGGTGTTGTTTGATAGTATGTGCCTATATGCAACCCATTCCAGTATTCTTGCCTGGAAAATTCCATGGACAGAGAAGCCTGGCAGGTTAGAGTCCATGGGATCACCAAGAATCAGACACGACTGAGTGTGCACACACAATATATTCTGTGCATATATAAAGTTACTGAGTCATCAAGTTGAGCAACTCCCTTCACATTTTTCAGTTTTCTGCAACTTTGATGCCAAACTTTGGGCATGGATGGCTTTTGAATTTCTCTATGATTCTGCTTCTTTAGATATACCATGAAATTCTTGCACCATCTTTGTTGGTTTCTTCCAAGAAACAGGATTTGATTTCCTTCTGTTCCTAGAGCCTACATATTATTAAGCCAGTGAAAGGTTGGAGTTTCATCCTACATGAAAATGCTGACAAAAAAATTATTCCCCAGAAGAGATAGGGACGTGGGGTATTCTGCAGGATTCTGTAAAATGTTCACAAGGTAAAAGGAAATAGACCAATAAACCAAAGATTCTCTAGGGTTCCTAGGGCAGGGTGTGTCCCTTGTCTGATTTCTTCATAAGGTTTTCTGTTCTGAAGAAAGAAGCCTCCAGGTACAGAGATGTGGGCCTTGGCAGTTCCCAGTCAATGAAAGCTCATGGAAAGGGTGAAGGATAAGAGCAGGAAAAATAATTCTGCCATAGCTTGCATCACTTTTGTTATAGCCTAGGCCAGTCCTTTCTAATTTGGGGCGGAGCCTTTTTCCTTCCAATTTTGGTTAAAATGGTTTGCCTGTATTCATGAACTCTCTCCTCGTTTTGACCTTAAGCTTTGTAAGTAAAACAAAACAGACTCATAAGCTAATTTGCTTTATTGCTCAGCTCATACCACCCTCTAATCCTGAGGCCATGCACATTGTGGAAAGTAAAGAAGAAGTGGTAAGAAAGATAAAAGAAAAATTAAAAGGGATTGAAAGAGAAGCAGGTTAATATCTCAAAGTCGGCTGCTGTTGTCCTCTTGTATCTATACGGAGGTGTAATGCGGTAGGGTTACACAGCTGATAGAATAATTGCTAAAGAGCGACCTAATTTCCAAGTGGCTTCAAACAGTACAAGTTTATTCTTGCTCTCATCACACTCCACTGCAGATCTGGTAGGGAATGAAGGTGGTGAAGACTGAACACCAGGCAGTTATTCAGGGGCCAAAGCTCATTCCGTATCATGACTCTATGTCTTCCAGGTCCTCACAGACACTCTAGTCATTCTCTAGTGGGAAGAGTCTGGAGGGCTCTGTAGGGGACGCTTTTATGGACAGGAATGAATTGTAGTTCATCACTTCTGTTCACAGATTCTATTGGTTAAACTTCAGTCATATGGCTGACTAGGAAATCTAGTGTCTCTCTATGCTTAGGAGGAAAAGCGAAACACAGTATCTGGCCAGTGTCTGTCATGACGTGTAAACAATTTAAGAGCAAAACACTGAGCTAGGAATATGAAGACATTAGTTTGACCCCTAATCTGATTATTTAACCTGGTTACTTAACTTTATCTCTAAAGTAATGACATTAATATACATACCACTTACTTAGACTCATAGACTGTTGGAACCCAAAAGTGTATTAGGAATCATTGAGTTTAGGCATCTTTCTCCAAGTCTATACTTAAGACCTGTGTCAGATTACTTGGGCAACAGCAGGACTTACTGACTAAAAATCTCTGATGTAAGAAAGCCTTGGAATCTGTATTTTTATAATTATTCCAGGTGGATCTTCTCTATGCAAAAGTTTGAGATCCACTTGGTTAACTTGTTTAAGCTTGTTTAAACTTTTAATTTTATAGTTACAGAAATAAAAATCTCAAAGCAATATAGACTGACATTGGATAGTGCTAATTAGTATGTACCAAGTCTGAAATCCCTATCTCCTGAGTCACTACCTGCATATATATATATATATTTTCTCTCTTTCCTAAACCACTTTTCCCAGTGAGGACATCTTTGAGTATCAGATAACATAATGTATATAAACACATTCCATTTGAAATAAAGCGTCATATTTTTAAATATTATTTAATTTTATAGCCCCTGGTTAGCAAACACCATCTTTGGTCTTTATCTAGCTTTGAAAATATGATTCAACATTTATGAAAACTTAGAAGCAAAATGTGGCAATACTGGGTTAGTTTTCAACTTTAAAATCTCCCTATTATATATATATATATATATATGGCCCTCTAGGCGATTTTAATGTGCCACATGACAGAGCAAACACCCACTCCATCGTGTAAACCCCCCAACGGTATTTCTCTACTTCTTTAGCTCTAACAACAATCTATAGTGCACTCACCTGCTGATACATCTGCCTCCCAAAACAGTGGTTTTCTTTTTTAAGGTGCTTAGGAATTTCCAGGGTATCTTGTAAAAGAATTTTAAAAGACAGATAAAATCTCCCTATTATTTTAAAGCAACCTCTCGTTCCTAAAAGGTGTGCTAGACCAAGGCAGCTTTGTTGAATGTGTGTCATATGCCTGGTACGTCTCCAGCCATCTGTATCCGAACTTTGAATGTGAGGCTTGCTTTGAATTCCTGTACATCCAGCTTGTAAAATCCAAACCCTACCTCATGTCTGTAAAAAATTAATAAACAGAAACTTCAATTAGATAGAATTGGAAGACCAGAAGGGGGAGCTCTCATGCCCTGTGACAATGGTGGAACTCAAAAGGAAGAGACTTCCCACCTGGCAATGAAAAGCCTTGAATACTTTGTTTACTATAAACCCTCCCAACTTCCTTTCCCCCTCTATAAACATACCTTCCTTCCCTTGGCACATAGGTAATTGCATGCGGCTCACATGGTTACAGACCTCGAATTGTAATTCCCTGTTGATCCTGGATAAACCCATTTTTGCTGGAAAAATATCTAGCAGTCTGTTTCAGGTCAATGAGTCTATTGTTGGTGTTGGGTAGAAGACCTCCTCATATCAGGCAACATCCTGGGCTTAATATAGTTTTCTTCCCCTCTCCCTGGGACAGTTTTTTTCCCCCCTCTCTAGAAGCAACGAATTTTTCTATGTCCTGTGGCTAAGAGGGTTTCCTACTCTACTCGAATGGTGCATGAGTTTTCCTTTTTCCTCTTCCCCAGAAGCAGTGCATTTTTGCCTGGGAGCTGAGAAGTTCAAGTGGAAGGACTTGCTGTTTCCCACCCCAAAATAGAAAGCTTTTGCTTTTTTACTAGAGATGGTGTGGTGAAGTAAGAAGGGCTTTATGGCCATCCCCCAACGGCTGCTACTGACCTCCTGTACACATCACCAGATTTTTTGCCCTTACTCCAAATCTTTCTTGTGAATAATCGATGGAGGCCCATAGACAACAGCTTATGAGAAAGTATGAGTTTTCTTTGTTTCTATGATTCTTAGGTTTTTCAAGCTATATGCTAGCCTACAGTTGTCCTATCTCATAAACTTATCTGAAGACAAAATAAGTTAGTCCATGTGACACATTTACAAGATAACTTAGCATATATTAAGATCCCAATAAATTTGGATTAGTGTTAATTACAATGCCAATAAACTTTTCTTGAGGTTTTGATATTTTCTAGTTTCCCATGCTTTATCATTATTTTCTTTTTCTTTCTGATCCATTTTGATGATATACTTCAAATTATAGACCTTTTACTCTAAGTCATTGCCAAAAAGAAATTTTTTTTTCTAAGTGATCAGCTATGATGCTATTGGCTGTTATATTTATTCTTTAACATTTTATTTAAATTCTTGCTAATACTATTGCCAAGAAAATTACTGATGAAAATTGCACATTTTGAAGAAATTGGAATGAGATATACTTCCTGTAGCAGATATATACTGTTTTTTCATTTCCATGGAAAATATCTCCTTTAAAGAATATACTATAAATATCTTTTACATAATAAAATACCTTTAATTCAAAAAAGACAAAAACATTAACTTAAAAGGTATTTTACTAAACAGTGAAATCTTTTAAATAGTATATCGAAAATAGTCACTCCTATAGCTGCCAGCTCTATAGATTCCAAAATTTTAGTTAAAAAAGAAAAGAAACATTTGTGTCAGGTAAATAATAAATGAAAGCTTAAGAACAGGAATAGCAAAACACTGATACACAAAATATAGTTGCAAATAGTTTTTATATTTCCTTGATCTATTTCTAAATCAATCTCCTTGTCAAAAAATGTTGCTCATCACTATTCTGGAGTCTGTAAATTTCTTAGGAATTTTGGATGTTCTTAATACAGCAGTGTTCAAGACAATATAGCTCTGTCATTTCTGGAATGAATGAAATCATTAAGTAGTTTCAGACAACCCAATGACAAAGTCATTTGTTCAATCACTCATTTATCAAATACTGTGTGAAATTTACTGGCACGTTGGTAAAGGAGTAAGAAAGGATAAGATGAACTTCAAGGTATGATTATGTTCTGCAACAATGTATACACAACAGGGACTTCCCTGGTGGTCCAGTGGTTAAAAATCCACCTTCCAATGCAGGGGACTCAGGTTCAATCCTTAGTTGGGAAACTAAGGCCTTTCATGCCCCGGAGCAACCAAGCCCACGTGCCACAACTAGAGAAGCTTATGTGCTGAAAGGAAGGCACAGCACAGCCCTCTCCCCCACCAAATGCATATACAACAAATAAACGACAAATCAATGGAAAAACACTGAAAGAAATGTAAATGATTCAGAAATATATGAGTTTCTAGTCAGAAATGTGAGCACACTGAATTAATTTGATTGACTGCCAAATATTTTGTTTTAGTTAGTTATTAAGCAAATCTACTTTTATAAATGCCCTCTAAATATGAACTGGATAATAAAACTGAGAAGCAGAGTTCATATAAATGTACAACAAAAAAAATGAGAAAGACTTGGAGGGAGACCAGTCTTCATGATTTCCAGTCAAGAGGCAACTTGATGAAAAGCTAAGAGAGACCCTTTAAACATAGTCTGCTTTTATTAGTATCCCTAGGAGGCTTTGTAAAAAAAAGCTTGGCTCTGAGTTAGTGATCATAGAAAATTGAGATTATTTTGTAGAATTTGAAACTGCTATATAAAATGATAGCACGTGGAATTTACTTCTACAATATTTACAGTGAAGGTTGTCAGTGAGCTTCATGTATAATATAAACTTTTTAAAAGGGTAGTTTAGTAAAACAGGAAATAACCCAAGTTAGGATAGCTTCAATAGCCAATGAGAATAACCTGCATTCAAAAGTCACAGGAATTTAGGCTAAGAGAATGCTGCCTGTCACATATTTAAAATGTACAAAACAGTAAAGGAAGTAGAAGGAAATTTAAGAGCTGAGGTTTGAAACAACGAACGTTGTGTTTTATTACAACGAAGGCATAGAATACGAACTGCACTGTTTCAGTCACTGAAACACTAGACAAGGAGAGGCCTGGTATCTTTGAATCTGTGAATGTAGATTGTTTCAAGAAATGCTGTATTTCAAGACAAAGTTAATCAGACATATTTAACTAAAAGAAATATTTTACTTCTATTAAAGTATTTAGAGATACTAAAATTCAAATTCTAGTTGCATTATTTTGGGGCTTGGATACTTGCTCTTAATTAAAATACTTGTATCTTTTAATCCCCTTTATCCTTTAGATTTTTTGCTATATGTGAGAGTCTGAATCATGTAGAATTAGTGAGAATATAAACTCTTTTATACTGGCTTTATTTTCATATTATTAAAGTCTTATTAAAATGTAGAAATGTTAAAATATTGTGTCTGTAAAATGTGATCCTACTAGTAATTTTGGAGGGCTTAATTTTTTCAAATGGATATTAATTGCTATAAAAATTAAAGTGTTATTCTTTGATGTTTCTGGAATGCATTCATCCCTTGAGATATGCCATTATACACATTTCTTTCAGAGAAATTTTGCATTTAGAGACATGAGAGTTTAATTTATATGGCTGACTATTATTTTTTTCATTTTTTTACTCTTAAACTTAAAACATGCTCTGCTACTCCCATAAAATTGCTATGATTTCACAGAAATATTAAAAATGCTTATTTACAGAAAAATTAATTTAAAACTTTTCCATAATGTACTATGATATACTCAACAATGACTGAGGAATAACTCAGAAAATATATTAAGTAAAATATTCCTACTCTTAAAAAATTGACCATGTCAATAGTCAGAAAATATTCATGAAATAATTACCTAAAGGAGAGATACTGATAAAAATGGGAGTATAGTGAAGAGAAAAATTATTGCAAACTGGAATGCTTGGCAAGCTATGAAGGGAAGATTGAAGGAAGGGGAGACTTTAACTGGAGAAGATATTCCAAAGCAGAAGATTCGGCAAAAGTTTTATGAAGAGAGTTTAAGATCAGTAATTTAGTCAAATTCTGGAGGATCGTAATGGAAACCAATAAAAGAAAGAAGGAAAAGTTGATTAAAAGGGGGGAAAAAGCCATGTAAAGATCAAGCAAAGTTTTGGACTGAGATGGGGCCATGGAATCAGGTGAACTCCAAAGTGAAGTTTCAAGAGAGCATTAACAATTGAAGTCACATTATGAAAGTCTAAGAAGAAAAACAGTTATGATAAATGGTGGCAGCAGGAATAGCCCACTCATCTGAGGAAAAGGAAAATTAGGGTCAAAGAAAGTTGTAGAGTTAAGTGTCTCTGTGTGTGTTCAGGATAGATAACACATTCTATAAAATGTGATCAAATGAAAATCAAACATCTGGCATGAATATATGGAACACACTATTTCACAAATATAATGAACACTAGAATTTTATAATTAAGATGTACTATGAATCCCTTTGACAGCCGGTAGCTTGGTGTTCAAGGGATGTATTTTTGATAGATGGTAAAATTTAGATTCCTGTTTTCCTGCGGTAGATAATTGCCACAAATGACAATATGCCACTGACACTAGCAGCGTTGGGACAAGTTGGTGCAATTACTATTCTGTTCACCAAATAGGTCTGTGATAGCATCTTTCTGCTTAGGTTCTGTGAGATTGAGGTGTGTGAAAACTCAGTATCCCTAAGAATGTGGAATATCTATTTTGTGATGGATATTTGTTATTTCCTGTCTGTTTAGAATCTTTTCCATAGAAGTGATTAATCAATAGCCTTTAATATCCTGCAAACTCCTCCCACCACCCCACCCAACCTACAAGTTATCATGTGATTCAGGCTTGTCTATCAGATTCCCCAAACACCTGGTCGTAGAGAAGGGTGATCAGCTCAGGATAGATAGGCCTGTGACCAAGAAAAGTGATTAGACCATCCTCAAGGTTTTCACTAGAGACAACTACAGGAAAGAGGTATACTTTAATGTTATCTGAGATTACTATTAATAAGGTAAAAGGACAAATAAACCTGGATGGGTCAATTATGTCTGCAATCGTATCACAGTAACATTCCTGAGAATGAAGCCAGTTAAGAAAAAGCAGAGCTGAGCAATAGAGAAAGACATAACACTGATGAAATCGGTTTAGGTTCTGGGATCTGGCTGTGGTTGTACTTCTCGGTTACTTAAGCCTGTATATTCCTTTCTTTTCCCTCAGTTTACTGTCATTTGCTATAGAAAGGGTCCTGTTTAAAGGAACTAATGAGGACAATTGGGCATAAGGTAAGAAAGGAGCTTCCACACTGGCTCAGCAGTAAATAATCCACCTTCCAATGAAGGAGACATGGTTTTGATTCCCAGATTAGGAAGACCCTCTAGAGGAGGAAATGGAAACCTACTCAAGTATTCTTGCCTGGAGAACCCCATGGACAGAGGATCCTGGTGGCCTACAGTTCATGGGCTCCCAAAATCCATGGAGTTGCAAAGAGTTAACTTGACTGAGTGACTAAACAATGACAAGGTAAGAAAAAATAAAGTATAAGCAAGAAGCATCATAACTCTATCCTTCTCTGAATACCTAGAATATGTTAATATTCATTTCCATAAGAAATACACACTTCAATCCCTACTGTGTGTTCCAGTCATTTATGTACTTATTTTTACTTCAGGTACTAGAATGTGAGCCTCTTCAGAGCAGGAATAGTTTCTCAGTTTTTTTCTGACATTCTACTGTGTGGCATATACTGGAACTGGCCAACCCTCAGTCATCCTGAGCTCTTTCCCCTTGTTCATCTACCACTGCAGAGACTAGCATGGGCCATGTACTCATTTTCCTGATCTTTCTATAGCTAGGAATGATCCAATTTTGTTCAGTGAGATATAATTGGAAATATACCAAGAGAAATGTTTTATTTTTGGACAAAAGAAAATATGTATTTCTGGTATTCTTCTTCTTTCTTGGTGCTAGGAATGGAAATGCAAAGATGATGTCTTGAACTGACAGCAGCCATATTGTGATAAGGAGGCATGAGAATGCGGGAAAGAAAAAGCCAACTTATTTAAAATAGCAATTCCACTATTCCTGAAACTAACTACATTAAACTTCCAAACTTCTTTTTCTGAGTTCAATTAACTAAAGTTTGACAGCTCATGTTTTTCTAGGTCTTACCTTACCAAGTTACTGATTATGTCCCAAACATAGAGTTTCTTAGATAGGCATGAACTTCAATCTAGATATTAATGTCCACCAATCAGTAGTTTTGAGGGTGGCAAAATTTTCTGTTGGAAAACATGTAAGCATTAAAATCAGAGGACTTTAATCTATTGTCTGCAGATTACTGATTATATGATAATACTTCATAAAAGTCAACAATAGTGGGTTTTAGTTTTCTTTGATTATATGTGAGAATAAATTATGTTCCTTAAGTATTTCACAGTTTGCCTTGGAAATGAACAGAGATCACTCTGTTGTTTTTGAGACTGTACCCAAGTACTTCATTTGAACTCTTGTTGACTATAAGGGCTACTCCATTTCTTCTAAGGGATTCTTGCCCACATCAGTGCTAGCAAGGTAATGCTAAAAATCCTTCACCTAGGCCTCAACAGTATGTAAACCAGGAACTTCCAGATGTACAAGTTGGATTTAGAAAAGGCAGAGGAATCAGAGATCAAATTGCCATCACCATTGGATCATACGAAAAGCAAGGGAATTCCAGAAAAACATCTACTTCTGCTTCACTGACTATGCTAAAGCTTTTGACTGTGTGGATCACAACAAACTGTGGATAATTCTTAAAGAGAAGGAATACCAGACCACCTTACCTGCCTGCTGAGAAATCTGTATGCAGATCAAGAAGCAACATTTAGAAGTGTACATTGAACAACAAACTGGTTCCAAGTTGGGAAGAAATATGTCAAGGCTGTATCTTGTTACCCTGGTTATTTAACTCATATACAGAGTACATCATGCGAAATGCTGGGCTGGATGAAGTTCAAGCTGAAGTCAAGATTGCTGGGAGAAATATAAATAACCTCAGATATACAGATAATACCACCCTAATAGCAGAAAGCTAAGAGGAACTAAAGAACCTCTTGATGAAGGTGAAAGAGGGGGGAGAAAAAGCTGCTTAAAACTTAACATTCAAAAAACTAAGATCATGGCATCTGGTGTGATCACTTCATGTGAGATGGGGAAAAAAAGGAAAGAGTGACAGATTTTATTTTCTTGAACTCCAAAATCACTGAGGATGGTAACTGCAGCCATGAAATTAAATGACGCTTGCTCCTTGGGAAAAAACCTATGAAAAAACTAGACAGTATATTAAAGAGCCAAGATATCACTTTGCCAACAAAGTTCGGGATAGTCAAAGCTATGGTTTTTCCAGTAGTCATGTATGGATTTGAGAGTTGGACCATAAAGAAGGTTGAGTGCCCAAGAATTGATGCTTTCAATCTGTGGTGCTAGAGAAGACTTTTTAGAGTCTTTTGGACTGCAAGGAAATCAAACCAGTCAATCCTAAAAGAAATCAACCCTGAATATTCATTGGAAGGACTGATGCTGATGCTGAAACTCCAATAATTTGGGGAAACAGTGGAAATAGTGTCAGACTTTGTTTTTCTAGGCTCCAAAATCACTGCAGATGGTGACTGCAGCCATGAAATTAGAAGATGCTTACTCCTTGGAAGGAAAGTTATGACCAACCTAGACAGCATGTTAAAAAGCAGAGACATTAATTTATCAACAAAGGTCCATCTAGTCAAGGCTGTGGTTTTTCCAGTGGTCATGTATGGATGTGAGAGTTGGACTATGAAGAAAGCTGAGCGCTGAAGAATTGATGCTTTTGAACTATGGTGTTGGAGAAGACTCTTGAGAGTCCCTTGGACTGCAAGGAGATCCAACCAGTCCATCTTAAAGGAGATCAGTCCTGGGTGTTCATTGGAAGGGCTGATGTTGAAGCTGAAACTCCAATACTTGGCCATCTCATGCGAAGAGCTGACTCATTGGAAAAGAACTGATGCTGGGAAAGATTGAGGGCAGGAGGAGAACGGGGTGGCAGAGGATGAGACGGTTGGATGGCATCATCAAGTCAACGGTCATGAGTTTGAGCAAGCTCTGAGAGACAGTGAAGGGCAGTCTGGCATGCTGCAGTCCATGGGTTTGCAAAGACTCAGACACCTCTGAGCAATTGAACAGCCACAAAATTTCACTGTTTTGACATAATGATTAAGTATGACAATGTATGTGAATATGTCTAATAAAATATAAGATGATAAGCAAATATTATTTGGCTATTACTTATTGATTCAACCTCCCCATGCAGAATGGAGCTGTGTCTTATTCTTATGATAGTAAGGAACAGAGAGCTTCTAGAGAATATTATTAATTACTTATTTTTCATAAATAAACTTGATTATGAAGTAACATTTTTAAGCAGAAATACATTTCACTACAAAAAAATGCAATATTTTATTTGCAAATTGTATACTATAATAATGACCTGTTTATGTCCATCTTCTCTAATGGTAAAAGAACAAAGGGGATGTCTGGAGATGATTTGTTTGTAATGTCATGAAACTCCAGATTCAGTGTGGTTATTTCAACAGTGCACAAGTGCTGACATTTTAAAGTTAAGCACTGAATGATTATAAACCTCACAGGCTATTTTGATACTTTACTTGAAAAGTAATATGGAAGAGTCTTTGACTATGTCTAAAATAATACCAGAAAAATCCAATATTTGTGTAAAATTTCAAAGGATCAGCTGTTTAAACAATAGCTTGATTAAATATCAATACGTGTTTTGCAAGCATTGTAAAATTTACCCTGTTATTATCTCATAACGTAATTTTCAACTGGTAAGCAGATTTTCCTGAAAGCAACCAAATTATAGTGTACTGTGTCCTTGTCCCAAAATGTAAAGTGTTCTACAAAACACTCCAGGGAACGTATAAGCTCCTATCTCTCGTCCTACATACCAAAGATCAGAAAGGTCATTTGGCTAGTTTTAAAACAGTTTCACTCCAAAAATGCAAGAGAATTCATGTCTTGTTTTAGTCTTATTCTTTACAAAACGTAAACTCTTTTCACTGTGCATTATCTAAAACAAATAACATAATACCATAACAAAATACAGACATCAAAAGAACATCTTGTAGATGGAAGATTTTATTCCATTTGAATATTTATTTTCCAATTTTTATATTTTCTTCCTCTACTGTAAATTTTCCTGATTCTTTCAAAAGTTATTCTAAATGGTTTCTGGTTTTTGCTTTTAAAAATATCTCTGGCCATGTGGACTGTAATCATTTACTGCTAGTTACTTAAAGAAGAACACATGATAAATATAGCTGTTTTGGGTTCAGGGCACAATATGGATGGTTTACTTCTTTATTTAATTTGATTAAGAATTAAATATACAGAAATTCAAATATATTTAAAATGCAAGCTTTTCCAAAGTCAGGATTATGCTTTCTACCATTTCTGTAACTTTGTTATATTATTAAAATACTAGTCTGACAACTAGTACTGGGTTAGTACTTGTTTTATTGACCTATAGATCAATAACTTTCAGATATTGTTAGTACATCTACAGTGAAAAGTATTATTAAAAAAGTAAAAATTTACAAAAGAAATAATTGTTATTTTTGGTAATTCTTCTCTTTACTTACACATGATAGAGATATAATTTCATAAATATCTATTAGTACTATAAATTCTGAAATTTTATTCACTCAACCCTGATCAATATAGAGAGCAAATGAGTAAATAGACTTTTTAGGCAGTGGTAAAGGGTTCAGGATGAATTTTCCTCATTATTGATACTAAATTGAAAATCAATAGTGTTTTTGCCCAGAGAGAAACAAAATTAAGTCATTTCAACACTAAATTGGTATTTATCTTTATTTTTTTTTAGTTCTGAAGAACTGCTTTGATTTTTACCCATAAAATAAATTTCTTTTCATAAATTAAATAATTTTTCAACCCCTTTCCCCAACTTCAATCTTTCTAGTAACAATGTATTACTATACATATATTACTATATATAGTAATGAATCTTCATACAAAATATAAAACAAAATTGTTTCTATATATTTAGCTTTGAGCAATATACACTGTTAGACTTCCAGGAGATAATAAGTATGCATATTTTAATATAATGTATAAATTTTATGAAGTATATATTTTAAAAGTTGATTTAGTGTTCCTGTACCATTCCAATGATGTTTTGTAACAAATGTAAAAATAAATAAATAAACAAAAGACAGGAAAAAATATTAGTGTACTTACCAGGCTGCCAAGAATTCTCTTTATGGATCATATAATGCCTGTAATTTCTAATGGGTTTCTTTTATAGCTTTTGGAATATTGCCATTGAATTTTCCCTTAATTTATTGTCAGACTGTTTCCAGTGGATTTCTCTCAGTGGTTTGCTGAACTCTCCTTAGCAAAGCTACTCTGAAGTCACCTGAGGCTTAGCCAGGAAAGGACTCTTTTGACCCACTTTCATAGGCTGTTGAGCTTAGCTCAGGGAATTGCTCCATCCTGACCGAGCTCTTCCATGTAAAGCCACTCTACATCCAAAGAATTGCTGGATCTCTCCCAGCACATTGGCAAACTCTGCTGGACTGGCCCCAGTGAAATGGCAGATTATAATCAGTTGGTGGCTGCCAGGAGAAATGGCAGCCCACACTACTCAAAGTCGACATCTTTCATGAGGTAATTTGGTGATGCAGGGGAAAAAATGTAGTCATGGTTATAACAAATTAGTGTTTAGTATCAGGAAAGCTATTGCTCATCACAAATCCCCAATACAACCACCAAACAAATTCACAAATTAGAGCTGAATTACAAATTTCTCACACATCTTCCTTCTTCTGTCCAGTTTTTCTTTCTCCAGAGCATTTTTTTTCAAATTTTAGTCTACTATTATAGCACCAAAATATATTTTAATCATTTTATTAGAGATTTTTTTTTGCAAATACAGTTATTATATATGATGACTTTTAGCATTATTTATTATTCCTTCTACATTTCTATAGATCCATTAATTATGATAATGGAACCTCCAAAATTTTATTTTAGTTTGATATGTATTTTTAGTTTGCATATATTTTTTTGTTTGTTTCACAATGTTTAATAAGCATTGGTTGAGCATTTTCTAAAAACCCTGGAGCCAAAACCATTCACTATTCCCTAGAATTACTATATAAGTTCCCTGAACAAAGCCTAAGACAACTGAATTTAAAAGAATATTTAATAGACAGGGCAAGCACCTAAACCCCCTGTTACTCTTGTATTTTTTTACTTGATAATTAGGAATAAACACTGATAAGTTTAGAAGAATTTTGACAACATATTACTATTAGCCATAATTTGAAGATTTATCTTTGAAGTAAATGCATATATTTTTTTGTTTCAACTCGTAAATACTCTCAATCAAACATACTACTGGTGTAGACATAAAGTTATTAAAAAATTTTTATGCTTATGTAATTTCAGAGTTATAGAAAAGTTCTAGAGTAGTTTAAACAATTCCTAAGACCCTTTACTCAGATTCCACAAGTGTTAACTTCCTATTTTCTTTTTGTCTCTCTAAAATATATGGCCAACAAGTTAGGAATCCATCTGCAATGCTGGAGATACAGGAGACATGGGTTCCATCTGTGCGTTGGGAAGATCCTCTGGAAGAGAAAATGGGAACCCACTGCAGTCTTTTCCTGAGAAATCCCACGGACAGAGGAGCCTGGCAGTCTGTATTGTCCACAGGGTCACAAAAGAGTCAGACACAACTGAGTGATTAAGCACACAAAACATACGCATATTATTTCTTTTAACATTGTGAAAGTAAGTTGCAGATCTGATGTCTTTTTACTCATAAATCCTCCATTTGGTTTTTCTTAAAACAAAACCCCCCATCATTTGGCAAGCATCATGGTAATAATTATTGCAGATAAGAATCATAAATGGATACTAAATTGGTGGGCAGATGTATCATGAGAAACAGGACATTTGGACATGAGACTACAGAATCTATAATATCTCTCTACAAGACACTTATGAATCAAAAGAAAATTAATAAAGATTTTTGCCACAATCCAAAGAAAGATAGGGGCTTTGTCTTGGTTCTTGGCAGGTAACTTCTTAACTTTTGGAACTTTTTGAATAAGAATGTGCTTGTTATTCATGTTGGGCCCCTAGATGGTTTATGCTAATGAAGTGACTCGGGGTGAGAGCCAACCACTAACAAGAAGATAATTCAGGGTTGGGGCTGAAAGCCAGAAAGACCAGTCATGAGATTATCAGAGGGGGAGAGGGGACTGAGTTCAACCATGTACGCAATGATTCAATCAATCAGTCCTATTTAATAGAGCGCCAGTTAAAACTCTGGGCTCTGAAGCTTCAACAAGCATCAGTGGTTGGCAGTACTCTGTCTGTTGTCACACTTCAATGCTAAGAGAGTCACATTTTCCTGGCTTATGTTTAAACTTTTCTGGACTCTGCTTTGCTGGTTCTAATTTCTTTCCTTTGCCTAGAATAACCTATATGTGTAATAGCTTTCAGTGAGTTCTGGGCGTCTTTCTAGTAAACTATTTAACCTGAAGGTGTTCTCGGGAACTCCTATGTTTATGGCCAGCTGGTCTGATGTGACGGCAGTTCTGTGGGAACTGTTCCCTCAGACTTTGCTGTTTGATAAACTCACAGGAGTTGGTGTCAGAAGTCTTGGGCAGACTTGGCAGTCTGGACTACTAGGATCTTAACCTTGAATTCATCTTAACTCTAGATAAAAAAATGAAGACTTTTCATTGGAGAAACCTGACAGACATCACCTTAGCAAGTGATCAGAGTTAGCAACTGCTACAATGACTAATACTGATATTCATGCACATTTTCATATGGTACAGTAA
This sequence comes from Bos indicus, assembly GCF_029378745.1. Classification (NCBI taxonomy): domain Eukaryota; kingdom Metazoa; phylum Chordata; class Mammalia; order Artiodactyla; family Bovidae; genus Bos; species Bos indicus. The sequence continues at coordinate 32,298,175 of NC_091761.1, read as the reverse complement.
GAAGGGCACAATATCACTTGTCTGTTATTCTCACAAAAATGCATTAACTTCAATCTAGTTATGAAGGCAATGGCACCCCACTCCAGTACTCTTGCCTGGAAAATCCCATGGATGGAGCAGCCTGGTGGGCTGCAGTCCATGGGGTTGCTGAGGGTCAGACATGACTGAGTGACTTCACTTTCACTTTTCACTTTCATGCATTGGAGAAGGAAATGGCAACCCACTCCAGTGTTCTTGCCTGGAGAATCCCAGGGACGGGGGAGCCTGGTGGGCTGCCATCTATGGGGTCGCACAGAGTCGGACATGACTGAAGTGACTTAGCAGTAGCAGTAGTTATGAAAAAACACTCGAGGAACCCAAAGTAAGGGATAAACTTCAAATTAACTGGCCAGGCCTCTTCAGCATCATGAGTTACTCAGTTCAGTTCAGTTCAGTCACTCAGTCATGTCTGACTATTTGTGACCCCATGGACTGTAGCACGCAAGGCTTCCCTGTCCATCACCAACTACCAGAGTTTACTCAGACTCATCCATCAATTTGGTGATGACATCCAACCATCTCATCCTCTGTCATCCCTTTCTCCTCCTGCCTTCAATCTTTCCCAACATCAGGGTCTTTTCCAAGGAGTCAGTTCTTAGCATCAGGTGGCCAAAGTATTGGAGTTTCAGCTTCAGCATCAGTCCTTCAAATGAATATTCAGGGCTGATTTCTTTTAGGATGGACTTGTTGAATCTCCTTGCAGTCCAAGGGACTCTCAAGAGTCTTCTCCAATACCACAGCTCAAAAGCATCAGTTCTTCAGGACTCAGCTTTCTTTATAGACCAACTCTCACATCCATACATGACCACTGGAAAAACCATAGTTTGATTAGATGGACCTCTGTTGGCAAAGTAATGTCTCTGCTTTTTAATATGCTGTCTAGATTGGTCATAGCTTTTCTTCCAAGGAGCAAGTGTCTTTTAATTTCATGGCTGCAGTTACCATCTGCAGTGATTTTGGATCCCCCAAAATTAAAGTCTCTCACTGTTTCCATTGTTTCCCCATCTATTTGCCATGAAGTGATGGGACCAGATGCCATGATCTTAGTTTTCTGAATGTTGAGTTTTAAGCCAACATTTTTACTCTCCTCTTTCACTTTCATCAAGAGGCTCTTTAGTTCTTCACTTTCTGCCATAAGTGTGTTGTTGAGTTTCTCAATGAGACTACAGATTTGGAGACATGACTCCTTAGGGTATATGGGATCTCAAATTGTAATCCAGACTACAAAAAGCACTTGAAAAGGACAGTTGGTGAACTCTGATTAAGGTTTATGGATTAGTTAATAGAATTAAATCTATGTTGATTTTCTGTTTACAGAAAAATAATTGTAAAAAATATGCATTGTTTAGGTAAAATGTTATCATTAGGGGAAACTGAATAAAGGATTTATAAAATTCTGTCTACTATTTTCTAGTTTCTAAATAAGCCTTCAGTTCAGTTCAGTTCAGTCGCTCAGTCATGTCCGACTCTTTGCAAAGAGTTGCAAATAAGCCTTAGGTATTTCAAAATAAAAAAATTTAAATTATCAAGAGAAATGTCTTACTTATCCATAGTACAATTATAAAACTTAGGAAATTAACACTGATACAATATTTAGTGAATTTATAGACATTGCTCAAAGTTAATCAATTGTCCCTATAATGTCCCCTTAAACCCATTTTGGAAACAGGAAATGGAACTGTATGAAGAGAGCTCACCTTACAATTATAAACATAAGGGACTTCCCTGGCTGTCCAGTGGTTACAACTCCTTGCTTCACAGCCAGGGGGTTACAATCCCTGGTTGGGGAACTAAGATTCTAGAAGTTGCACAGCATGGTCAAAATAATAATAATAATAATAGCTAATTATAAAACATGACAAAAATAGATGAACAGTGAAAATTTTGATGCTCAATGTTCTTATATTGTAAAGTACAATAAACAATATTTGAGCCAAGAATATACATGATGTAAACCAACAAACTGATTTCATTAGCAGCATCAAAGAACTTTCTTTGGGGAAAGTTGTCCTCTGCTTCTGCTCCAACTCACCTCAAAAGTTGAACAATTTTACCTTGAACCTTGAATATAATTATATTCTTCATAATCATCTCTATAATTCAAGAAATTAGTTATCACAACTTATTTGTTTTCTGGCTTCTAATTCTGTGTAATCTTGTATATGTTACTAATATTGCTGAGTCTCAGTTTCTTTTTTTCTGGAAAATTGAAAATTTAATTCGTATCATACAGGGTTTTATGTGATTAAATGTGATAATATATTTGAAGAACTTAGTAGAATCCTGGGCTTCCTTAGTGGCTCAGATGGTAAAGAATCTGCCTGTAATGTGAGAGACCTGGATTCAATCCCTGGATTGGGAAGATCCCCTGGAGGAGGGCATGGTAACCCACTCAAGTATTCTTGCCTAGAGAATCCCTATGGGCAGAGGAGCATGGCGATCTACAGTCCATGGTGTCACAAAGACTCAGACACGACTGAGCAACTAACAAGCACACACACACACAGTAGATTTCTAAACACACCAGGGACTCAACAGATGGGTTTCTCTACTCCTTTTAAATCCCAAAGTGAACACTTTAATGGTGGATGGCCAGTTTCTCACATCAACAGGACAGATTATAACAAAGGGCAATGAATTGCAATCTACGGAATAGCATCAGCCTTCAAAATGCCTGAAATCTCCCTTGATGACTTATCCCATTGTGCTTATGCATTCTCCACCTAAAACACTTCTATGAAGACACACATCAGAGTTGGGAACTGGTTGGAAAAACAAAAATGTCAGTGACAAAATGTAGGTGAGAGTAGTGAATGCTATAAGAGTCAACATGTTCCACACTCTGTAATCTAACGTTTGGACCAAAGTAGATGGTGTTTTTGTGGTTTCCTAAAGTATTTTTCCCTACTCCTAGTCCTACCCTATGCCTCACCTTCATATGTAGCTTACAGGATTCATCGTGTCAGTCTGGTTGTTGGATTTCTTAAAAAGTATTTTTGGGGGTCATTTAAAAATAATTTTAGCACTAGATTTGATAAAATTTACTGCACAAAAAAACAAGATGGAAATATGGTCCAAAGTCAAATTCAAATGAAAGTGATTATTATAGGCATTGGTAACTAGTAACAGATTCCTATTACTGAACTTATATAGACATAGTAGACTAAAACCTCAAAAGAGTAATGGACTTTTTCTCTAGGAACCTTATTTTCACTTGAGAACCAAGAAAGATGTAGTCCAGTTTGAATACAAAAAGGAAATACTTATAGTATGTCAAATTGCTTAAAAAAAAAAAAAAAGGCAAATATAGGGACTCCCCTGGTGATCCAGTGGCTAAGACTCTGAGCTCTCAATGCTGGGGCCTTGGGTTTCATCCCTGGTCGGGGACTTAGATCCCACATGCCACAACTAAGACCTTACATAGCCAAATAAATAAATAAAAATAAATATTAAGAAAAAATAGCAAATATATATCAGCCCTGCCCTGTGCTAGATATTCCTTTAAGCACTTCAACATGTATTAACCCATTTAATCCTCATAGCAGCCCTAACTAAGTCATTGTTTTATAGACAAGGAAACTGAGACTCCGAGAGGTGAAACCAATATCCCTACAGTTATTAAACGACGGAGCTGGGATTTAAATTAAGATGATCTGTCCGGAGGCCAAGGCCTTAACCCTCATTGTAACACTACCACTTGGCAAGCTTGTTTTGATTCTTACTATGTCCTCAGGCAGATTTAAAGCCTCCACTTTACAACGAGGAAATGGAGTATCAGATTTTTTGTATCTTGTCAAGATACTTGCAACAGGATAGAGCTGAGATATAAACAAGGATTTTTTGGATTTAGGAGTTTGTATTCCTCTATACCTTGTTCTGTGTGTCTTGTGTTTCTTCTTCTTCCCTCATCAGTATGTTTTTTATTTCATGTCTCTTGGCCAGGTAACATGCATGGAAACTTTCCATAGGATTCTCGTTCCTGAGGAACGCTTATGTTTTTAACAGAGGTTTTTTTTTTTTTAAGACTTACTGAGCTGTCTTAGGAGCTGCAGCCTCAAGTGGTGGTGCTTTGATGATAACCATCTTCAATTCAATCATTCATTCACCCACCAATATTATTTAATACCTGTGATGAAACATCTATGTGAAATTTCTCAAGGTTTTAGCAGGTTCCTGGGAGCATGCTAGGCATTGTAGCTACAAAGATAACTGAAGTTAAGCCCAGGTTTTAAGGAATTCATAGCATAGGAGAGGATCTTTCTCATTCAAAGATACTGCTTCCTTAATTTCTTGTGGGTATAGCAGATAGACCTGACTCTGCTGTACACCCCCAGCCTCCATGCCTTCTCATCAACTAATCCCAGAACATGATCTATGAAGGGCACTTTGCTTTCCTCACAGCCACAAGAGAACAAAAGCAGAAGGTGCCACCAATAACCCCAAAGTGACCTTTTGGTCTCTCAGTATTTCTTATATCATATTCTCAGGAAGACAAGAGAGTAAAGAATAATAATAATAGGAACAATTAATACTTCTGTCTGCTTAAGTGCTTCACACTTCTCTTTTCAGCCAGCCATGATCTTGTGAAGTAGGCAAATTTATTATTTGCATTGGCTGAAAATAGAAACACAGACACAGAGAGTTCAGCTAGTTGCTCAAGGTCAAATGGCCCATGGTGGCACAAGTGGCATTTTAAGCAAGGAAGTGGGAGGCCAGAGCTTAACTTCTTAGGCACTAAAGTAAAATATTTAATAAGGAAAGTGATACCTGCAGTCTCATTTTGCCAGGATCTTAAAATAAGGGACATAGAAATATTAAAAAATCCATTTGAGAAACATCATAAAAGGAAATAAAAGTACAGTGCGAACTAATTAAGAGTATCCTCTGGACCAGGAAGGAACCTGTATTGATTACCTGTTAGGGTGCTGGTGCTTTATGTTTCTCCCCTAATCCTGCCTCCCGCCATGGGCCATAGTGGAATCAGGTACTGGCACCTCACGGAGCTCGGGAACTAGTCTCCCCTAGCCCCTGCCACACTTTATTACAGTCACTACCTTTGAAATCACCATTTGCATCTAGAAGGCTGAAACTCCTTGAGGACAGGCAATATTCATGTTTCTATCTCTAGTGACTGGACAAGACTAATTTGCAGAATGAACACATGAGCATGGGAGAAAAGTCATCAACAACCCCAGATATGCAGATGATACCACCCTAATGGCAGAAAGCAAAGAGGAACTAAAGAGCCTCTTGATGAAGGTGAAAGAGGTGAGTGAAAAAGCTGTCTTAAAGCTCAACATTCAAAAACTAAAACCATGGCATCTGGTCCAATCACTTCATGGCAAAGAGGGAAAAATGGAAAACAGTGACAGACTTTATTTTCTTGGTCTCCAAGATCACTGCAGATGATGACTGCAGCCATGAAATTAAGATTCGCTTGCTCCTTGAAAGAAAAGCTATGACAAACCTAGACATCATATTAAAAAGCAGAGGGATTACTTTGCCGACAAAGGTCTGTCTAGTCAAAGCTATGGTTTTTCCAGTAGTCATGGATGGACATGAGAGTTGGACCATAAAGGCTGAGCACCAAAGAATTGATGCTGTGAAACTGTGGTTTTGGAGAAGACTCTTGAGAGTCCCTTGGATTGCAAGGAGCTCAGTCCAGTCAATCCTAAAGGAAATTAAACCTGAATATTCACTGGAAAGACTCATGCTGAAGCGGAAGCTCCAATCCTTTAGCCATGTGATAAGAAGAGCCGACTCATTAGAAAGCACTCTGATGCTGGGAAAGACTGAAGACAAATGAGAAGGGGTTGGTATCGGATGAGATGGCTGGATAGCATCACTGACTCAAAGGACATGAGTTTGAGCAAACTCCAGGAGGTGGTGAAGGACAGTTAAGGAAATAGTCAGAAGCCCCTACATCTGGTTCATGTTACACAGCAGGTACCTGAGAGAATGAACAATCTCATGTCTGTTTGCCTCCACATCTTGTGATCTTCAGGTGAGTTTAAAAAGACGAACAAATATAAACCAGGTAGCACAGAAATCTGTGTCAGGGCCGAAAGAAGTGAGTGGTTTCAAGTCATGAAAGTTTCTTATTCTAAGCAGAAAGAAGAAAACTTAGGTTTTTTTTAAGCCTCAGGAACATGAAAAATAACTGGAAGGGAGCCATTCCATGGGGGAAGGGATCAGAGTCTGGATTTAGTACTTGCCACACAATGGCACCCCACTCCAGTACTCTTGCCTGGAAAATCCCAGGGACGGAGGAGCCTGGTGGGCTGCAGTCCATGGGATCGCAAAGAGCTGGACATGACTGAGCGACTTCACTTTCACTTTCACTTTTCTGCATTGGAGAAGGAAATGGCGACCCACTCCAGTGTTCTTGTCTGGAGAATCCCAGGGAAGGGGGAGCCTGGTGGGCTGCCGTCTATGGGGCCACACCCAGTCGGACATGACTGAAGTGACTTAGCAACAGCAGCAGCAGCACACAATAAGAGAGTTACCACTGCTTGTGTCTGGTCCTTCTTCACATTTGAGACTCTGCTGACTGTCATGGGCTTTGTTTAAGAGAAGTAAACAGAAATTAAGAGACCACCTCCCACATATTACAACTAAGTGAAACTTGTATCCAATCCCAGGTTCACAAATACAGAAGGAAATGCAGTTAGTTTAGTATTTTAATAGGTCTTTGGTGATTGATTTGGAGTCTACTTTTCTGAGTCAGATTAATCCAAAGCCCACCAGGTCCACCCCGGCCTGCACACTTTTCCACAAGGCTCCGGCAGCGCCTCTGAGCTGCAGAAAGCTCTACCACCCTAACCAGCATCTCCAGGCACAATATTTTGCTCGGTTGACTTGATCTCACTTTCTTCCTCTGAGTGGCTCTGTGGCAATTCAGACATGAAGAGACAGATAATTGGATGGTGGAATTGGATCGTGTGTGATTCCAAAGTTAAAAAAGAAATTCCTTCAGCATCAACTTGGAAGTGAAACAGAAACCCAACAAACAAAACCCAAATGAAGCCAAAGGGAGGTGTGCAAGCTGCCTGGCTCTATGTGGACATGACAAGGCCACTGGCCAGAAAGTTCACAGGCCTTACTTCGTTTAGATACAATGTTGTTATCAACTGCCTCAATTTAAAACTTCAATCTGCTATTTCCCCACCTGCTTACTCAGTGTCCTAGACATGCGACAGATACACATATGAAAAGTGATGTAAGCACAAAATTCTGTATTAGTTTTTGTCAATGCAAATTTTCCTTAATGTTTACAGAAAATAAATCAGGATAAGCAAACATTTCTTAAATTCACTTTGGAATGACTAGATGTTTTGCCTAAACTACCAGATACATTTTTGACCCTCTACCCACTTCTTTCAGGCTACATCACAAATAATACTTAATACATCTTAAGTCAGCCAAATGCAAGCAGAGATCTGGCACACTGAATAGCCATTTATTCTGAATGGATGGATAATGGGATGGGACACTCAATTTTTAAAACCATATTTATAGAACTTACCACTCAAATTAAACAATTGTTATTGATTGTACTGTGGTCAGAGCATTGTGCTAGCCACCACCGTGGAATACCCAAGATGGAATAGACACAATTCCACAATATGTGACTCAACGATTCTGCTGATTTTTATCTCTCGAATTTCTTCTGTTGCTTAAGAAACCTAGTTAATTAAGTCAAATTAGGTTGCAAAATTACAAAGAACAGTCAAACTAGATCTTGGCCGATGATGAAAATTACCAGTATTTCTGTATTAATTTCACTATTGAGATGCACACAGTTTAACTCAGTCATTTTAGTATGCTACTTCATTTAATCACAAACATAAACACTTCAAAAATAGATTTTTTTTTTCCTGGGGGAAGTTTTTACCAAATTTTAGATGTATATTTCAACATTGACTTCCGAGGTGGTAATACAAGCTTGAAAATACCCCAGTAGACCCATAAACTGTGGTATGCCTACACCACATAAACTAGATATATCTACTTTAACGTATTACCACAAATTTAGTGGCTTAAAACAACGTCCATTTATTATCTGTAGGTCAGAAGCCTGATGTGGGTCACAGAAAGCTAAAAAGTAAGTGCTGGCGGGGCTGCGTTCCTTTCTAGAGGTCTCAGGGAAAATTTTTTTTTTTTTTTTACTTTTTCCTACTTTTTACTTTTTCTAGAGGCTTGTATTTTTGGCTTGTGGTATCCTTTACTCCATCTTCAAAGCTAACAGGGTCATCTCTCTCATGCTTTGTAGAGTCACATCTCACTCTGACCACAGCGTGGAAATACTTTTAAGGATGTATGGATTAGGCTCCGTCCACCTGGCTAAGCCAAGGTAATCTCCCCATGTCAAGATCTCTGTGCTGTGTTCAGTCGCTTCAGTCATGTCCAACTCTTTGCGACCCTAGGGTTCGAACCTGCATCTCCTGTGTCTCCTGCATTCCAGGCAGATTCTTTAGCCTCTGAGCCATCTGGAAAGTACAAATAACCATGCCCAAATAACATGCATGCATGCTGCATTGCTTCAGTCGTGTCCAACTCTTGCGACCCAATGGACGATAGCCTACCAGCTTCCTCTGTCCGTGAAATTCTCCGGGCAAGAATACTGAAGTGGGTTGCTGTGCCCTCTTCCAGGAGATCTACCCAATTCAGGGGTTGAACCCACCTCTCTTATGTCTCCTGCTTTTACAGGTGGGTATTTTACCACTAGTGCCACCTGGGAAGCCCCTCAAGATCTCTACCTTTAGTCACATTTGTAAAATCTCTTTCACCATGTATGTATTCATATATTCTAGGGAGTAGGATTTAGGATGCAGACATTTTTTAAAGAAGTAGTATTCTGCCTACCACAATAAAGTTTTTTTAAATGATAGTATTATAAATCCTAACTCATACTCAAGAACTTTGATGATTTTAATTAATTTTTACTCATTCATTCATTCAATCACACATTTAGGAAACATTAGAAAAGCAGTTATTGTGACTTTCCTGGTGGTCTAGTAGTTAAAAATCTGCCTTGCAATGCAAGGGATGTGGGTTTGATCCCTGGTCAGGGAACTAAGACCCCACACGCCTTGGAGCACCTAAGCCCGTAGGCCACAACTAGAGAATCCATGTACCCTAAGGAAAGATCCCAAGTGATGAAACAAAGATTCCGTGAGCCACACCTAAGACCCAATGAAGCCAAATAAATAATAAATAATATTAAAAAGCAGTTATTATAAGTAGTATTCAACTGATACAAATATCAGTCCATTCACTGTTGCCTCTTCCAGCCTTTGACGTCTGACCTTTGCTTTCTACCTTCAGGAACTCTTCCCTCTGCATGAGATACCACGTTTTGTCTAACATAAGTTAAAGTTTCTAAATAAATTAATCAAGACTCATTCCAAATACTGCCTCCTCTATAAAGTTTTTTTGACAATTCCATCTGGAAGCAAATCTCATCCTCAGATTTTACACCTTGTTTTTAGAATTTATTAAACAACATTTGAGCTTGTTTAAAGTTCTTGTATATACTCCCTTTCTTTCATAGCGATCAAAAGTCCCTTTCAATTCTGGAGCATTTGTATTTGAACTAGGAGGACCCACGCATCATGGCCATCAGTATATACTGACTTACTATACATATTTGTGGAAACTTTCTTTGTAATAATGTATTTACTTATGACTTAAAACAGTAGAAGACATCAAGAAATTTCATTTTATTTCAGTTTTACCTTAAATCTACATGAAGGAAAATTGTAAGAAAAAGCGTAAATTAATTGCAGGTTAAGGCCCCCATAGCAAGAAAAATCATGTGATTTGCCAATTTATGAAGCCAAAATGGAGAGTTATGGAGAAATTTCCCCACAGATCTCTTGCTGCTGCCAAAGCCGACAGCCAAAATGAGGTTTATAGTCACTCATATTTTTCAACAATGTGTCTTACATTGCCAATATAGAAATGTCTCTTCTATGACCTTGAAAATGTCCTCCATCTCTTTATCAGTTTTTCATCTAGTAAAATTAGATTGTTTTCTTTTACAGTAGGTTTTCATCCAAATCTATAAAATATAATTTTCATTGATTAAAAAAAATGCATTTTTTTTTTTCATTTTCTAAATCAGGAAACTGAAGTAGTAAGGAGCTGGAGGCTGTATTTGAGACATGTGCATATAAATAAACTGTACTTTAAGGATCTCTATGAACACTCATCCACATTCATATTTATTCTAACAATTGCCATTACTTTACTTACCTGTTGAAGACTGGTCATGCCATGTGCTCTGTTTTCTTCAACATCATTTTGGGTAAATTACACAATTTCATCCACTTAAGAACACTTGTGTGGGTGTTGATTATAACATTTTTTGAAATGTGTCTTTATATAACAAAGCACATTTTTAGAAGTTCCATCTTTAATTTAAAAAGGAAGCCAGTTAATTGTCTGATTTTGACTCACGTTCTCATTCTTAATTTAAAATCTCTCATTAAGGGTTTGCCAAGGCAACATAATTTCCTTTTTATAACAGACATAACAATTTAGAAAAACTATTAGGATATCTGGCTGTAATGATCATTTAGGTCCATATTAGAAGATCAGTTTTAGAAGCTGAAAGCAAAAGGAAATTAGCATGGGGACCTTGGTGTCAGACCTACTGTGGATATAAACCCTAGCTCTGCCGTGAACACTAGATGTGGATCCTTTAACTCTTTATTCCTCAGTTTTCAGATCTGGAAAATGGGAATAACAAGAACTACTTCACAGAGACGTGATAAACAAATAAAGTAATATAGGGAAAGTGCTCAGATGGTGCCTGACATACAAGGACTAATTAAATCATAGGTATCACTTCATCCTTATGATAAAACAATTCCTTTGTAAAGACATTTTCAAAGGGCAATGAATTAAAGTGAAAATGTGATCTTTACCAAACTTGACCTATTTTGCTATTGATTCAATTTATGGTTAAGTTTATTGCAAAACTTTCTTTAGATTACTTTTTTTCTCAGTCAGGGAGATAGTTTTACTTAATACAAAGAAGTAAAATATGTAACAACATTAACTCGGATTCAGAAAAAACAACATACATACTGATTTTTCACAATAGGAACAAATACTAATAACAAAACTCCCCAGACCTTCACCAGCATTCTAACATCATAATCTAGAATGGAGGATATTTTATAAAAACATCATCAACAACAGATTTATGAAAGAAAACCAACTTGCTTTATCAATATGAAGTTGATAAAGTGTCTTTGATCTTTTGGATATCTCTAATATGACTTTTTTTTTTTTTAACAAAGTCAATGCAATGTATTTCCTTTTAAGAGGAAAAACATCTTCTGTTTCTTGATTAAAAAAAAAGAAAAAGAAAGAAAAACCCAGGAACACCAGTTTTAATGTTGTGGCCTATCCAGCTGACACTGTCCTTTTGGAAAGCCAATGACTTGTTAGCACCCCTAGCAGCCGTGTGAACAGATGCGTCCCTGACAGGCGATGGATGGTCAGGGTCCATCTGGCCAGTGCAGCTCGGACAGAAATGATGTATACAGCTTCATCAGCGAATGACTGTCATCAATCGTGGGCCATGGGTAGCGTAAATGACAGCTATGCTGCAGCTGAGACCCCAGGTGTGAGACTGAGGAGGACTGATTTAAGAATGCTGGGTAATCAGGAATGTATAGGCTCCTGGACTGTAATTTGTATCTTTAACCTCCTATAAATATCCCACTATATTGTAGCAGGTATGTGTTTTTTTAGTGTCTCATCATGAAATTAGCCTCAAGATGACGGCTGTTCCTTGCTCCCTTTTAACTACGGATGACTTCAGTTCCCTGCCTTTATTACCAAATGCATGAAAGGTGCTGGATGGTGTGCCCCACAGTTTAATTATTACCTCATTGATTTTTCATGTATTTCAATTTTCTCGTCTTTAAGTCACAGTGGCCGTCCTGTTGGGGCAATGTTTGTTTTTCTTTCCAAGATCTCCTTATGGAATCACTTGGAGTCGAGATGTTTTTGTTTGCCGTTTCTCCTCCCTCATCCTGTCTGCACCCCTCCTCTGGAATGTCTAACTCTATCAGTCTGGAGATGGGCCTGTACGAGCAGACAATCCAGGAAGAAACCTTCCTGGTTTGTACAAGGGCTTAAAAAGGCAACAGTATTCCCCTGCTTACTCATCAACAAAAGGTACCTGATTTCTAAATGGTCTCTCTTTAGTATGCATTAAAGATCATGCATAATTTGCATCTATTAGCATTTTATTATACCACTGGCACTGGGGAAAGGAAAATGAAAACAATTATTGTATCCTCAGAGGACATTTCTTTACTTATAACTATTTTACAGTAAATCATTTTTGTTCATCAGTTTACTGGATACGGCAAATGTAGAAACACTGGCGACAGACAGGGTTCTAAAAGCCTAGGAATTTATAGAGTGGCTCCACATGTTTCCACTGAAAGCTCTTCAAATACTTCTAACTCATTAAAATGAATTATGTCAATTACCACCAGTAGATCTGGAAAACATTTGTATCTGTTGGAAGAGCACTTTTTTCTCTTTAATACCACAGAAATTCAGTTCAGCTTGATACAAACAAGTTAATGCAGCTTAAATAATATCTAGGTGAAATAAAAGGAGGCTGCTCTTCAAGAATCCCCTCCTTAAACAGGAATAAATTTGGCTCTCTGATATTCTGACCATGAATTAGGGAGTCAGAGATTTAGAGGAGAACTCAAGAGATCACCTGGCCCATTCCACACCTGTTGGAAGGATATACCCAAACCATTTCAGACCCAGGAAAGGTTGTTTTGTTTTTAACATACTCTGAGGGAGAAGTAGCATAAGAAACAATGATGCAACTCTCCGGCCTCCTTTCAGCCCATGCTACTAGGTTATTAAAAAGCACCGTATTTCTAACATTTTCCACTGGTCTTAGCAATATCCAAGGCCCAGATCTCAGTCCAGAAAAAAATAGGATTAATCCATTTCCTTTATTTCTTAAGGAAATGCCTTAAGCATTATTTTATGCCTAAATAAAAATGTCTTAAGCATTATTTTACTAATCAGTGCAAAACTCATACATCCTACTCTAAGAATTGTAAACAAAAATATATAGTTATAAGGGGCTTCCCAGGTGGCACTAGTGGTAAAGAATCTGCCTGCCAATGCAAGAGACATAAGACTTAGTTTCGATCCCTGGGTTGGGAAGATCCCCTGGAGGAGGGCATGGCATTTCACTCCAGTATTCTTGCCTGGAGAATCCCATGGACAGAGAAGTCTGGCAAGCTACAGTCCATACATTTGCAAAGAGTCAGACAAACTGAAGCGTCTTAGCACACAGGCACACATAGTTCTGTAAAATCAGAAGCAGAGAAAATGTCATAACTAGGCTGCAGTGTTTTTGGAGACAGATTTTAAGAATGTAAAGTGTCAAATAGTTTGTGAATTATAAAGTAGCATTAGAATTGTAGAATCACCACATAAATTAGCACTCATGATGGTGTTGAGAGATAGGGGTAGAACAGAGACAGAGACAGAGACAGAGACAGAGAAAGTAATAGAAAGAAAGAAAAGAAGTCTTACTGAGCAAAAAAAAAAATTGCTATAGACATTTTGTTTTCAGGCCTGAGAAACATCTTGAACATAGCCTCAAGGATGGAATAGTATATCTGTCACTACTAAAGATAACATATCAACTAAAGCCTGCAGTTTGGAAATAAAACTGAACAAATTAATAGAAGTCTGCTTATATGACTGAACAGAAACCTGAAAATTTGTATTTCAGGATTGTAGCAATAAACTTAAATGACAAAAGAGGTCTTTCAGATATAATTAATATTGTAGTTCTCAGCAGTGATCTTTGGTTCACAAATATTTTTATGGGTTTAGATATCTGATAAAAGTGAATTTCTTACAATAAAAAATGATGATCTTGACCCTAAAAGGTCCTGACTTCATGAATTTTCTAACTGATTTGGCTTAAGATATTACTTGTTATTTAGACAGCCTATATAATATTAGGATGATGAATGTAGATTTTAGAGAACACAATTTAGTAGACATTTATGGACAAGAAATGCTTGTACCACTCTTTTCAACCTAATGTATCTACAATTTCTATACTAAAGGTTCTAAATATACATTTATCAGTAAGAATTAGTATTTTCATCTGAGACCCTAAGATGCATTCACTAGTCTTGACCCAGTTTCCTTTCTCTGTCCCATCACTGAGTTGGGGAGGATTTTTCATCTCTTGGATACTCTCATCCCTACAGGGGAAGGGTAGGTAGCATACTTGGACAGACACTTCTGCTAGGGGAATTCACTGCCCTTCCCATGTACTGTCCTCTAAAAACCAAATTCTGATAAGGATTAAGAACAAATGATAGAATCTTCTAGAAACACAATTTAAATATTTTGCTTTCTTAGTAAGTGTTCTGCCATATTTCCTATTCAGTTGTTTTTTTCTTTTGGAATTTCATGAAATTGTGGCTGTATCTCAGAAGTGATTTTTTCATCTCTTTTGAATGGTTTTCTGAATCTACATAGGCCTAGTAGGACTTAGTAGGATCAGCCAGGGTTTGAGGAAAAGGAGACATGAAGGTCCTACGAGTCTGGTTCCAGTTTAGGCATCTGTAGTCTTAGGGATGCCACGGTTTACTGTAGGTAAAATACTCAGGTCAGTCGCTCAGTCGTGTTCAACTCTTTGTGACCCCATAAACTGCAGCACACCAGGCTTCCCTGACCATCACCAACTCCCGGAGCTTACTCAAACTCATGTCCATTGAGTCAGTGATGCCATCCAACCATCTCATCCTCTGTTGTCCCCTTTTCCTCCTGCCTTTAATCTTTCCCAGCATCAGGGTCCTTTCAAATGAGTCAGTTCTTTGCATCAGGTGGCCAAAGTTGGAGTTTCAGCTTCAGCATCTGTCCTTCCAATGAATATTCAGGACTGATTTCCTTTAGAATGGACTGGTTGGATCTCCTTGCTGTCCAAGGGACTGTCAAGAGTCTTCTGTAATACCACAGTTAAAGAATAAGGAACAATACAAGGATCTGAGGCTAAAACATCAGTTTGTAATAATATGTCTATTTGTCTATAGAATCATTTGGAAACATGAGGCAGCTAATGAAGGATTTAAGATTCCTGGAAGTACTCATGTTTTATCTCTCTATTTGAAAACAAAGGCAGGACTTCCCTGATGGTCCAGTGGTGAAGCCTCCAAACTTCCACTGCAGGACTCACAGGTTCTATCCCTGTGATAGAACCCTAAGATCTATCCCTAAGATCCCGCATATTGCCCTGCACAAACAAAAATAAAAACAAAACAAATAACAAGCACAACAAAACCAAAGGAGAAACATCCAGTTTCCAGAAGGCATTTCAGGATCAAGGAAGAGACCCAGACTCTTGGTACCAAATAGGTTCTTGTTTTGAGGTACCATAAGGACTACTGAGGACTTTTCCATCAATGCTTAGGTGTATGATTACTTGAAATAATTTACGGAAGTTTATTTTTGCTCTTGAGAAGGAGATGGAAAAAGTATAATTCATTCAAGTCAGCATAGACTTATACGTCAAGCACTTGAAAGAAATAAGCAGAAGTTTAAAGGTAATTCTAAAATATTATCTATTTGATCACTTCCCTTAAGGGAAAATTATGGATAAACTGTGAGGACAGACACTTTTTTATTTAGGCAGGGACATAGGAATCAGCAGCAGACACACCTGAGTTGATTATTGGGAATGCAGTTTAAATCAATTTCCAATGAAGAGAGGCACATAAATTTGAAATTCTTTTAATTCCGTTTGCCAAAAAAAAATCATAAAGTAATCATATGTAGATAATATACAGATCACAAGCAAATGTTTTTTTCTTTTTCTTTAGATTTGGGATGTTTACAACAGAATCAAGCACAATGTAAGAGCCTAATCAATATTAGTTAATTATATGATCAGGTTTTTAAAAAAAATCCAAATTACTGACTTCATTACATCAAAAATTATGCAAATTTTATATTATGTAGCTTTGTTTCACTCTTTAAATAGAAAAATCTAAGGCTAATACTATGGGGTGACTGCAAAGTGAACTGTCCTACTAATGCATAATGATTACCTTTGAGTCCTAGTCCAAATGGTGGCCGACCTTAAGAAGTGAGCAGAGCTGGCAATTAGGTGGCCCTGAGCACAATTCCCCAGAAAATAACAGCTACAATGCAAGAAAAATGAGGAATGTGATCTTTACATTGTTTTGGATTTAATGATTTCTAAATAACCTAAAAAATGTATTAATATTATCCAGAAGAGCTTTTTTGTTTGTTTGTTTGTTTTTAAGATGTTGGACTTGGTTTCTACTGGAATCATGTCATCTTCCAGTTTCGGAAACTTAAGTAAATGGACCAAGAGAATTGGACACATTTAGCAGTTCTTTTTCAAGTCCAACACCCTTTAGCCAAGCACCAGTGGAGCCCAACATCATGGCACATTTCCCCACAATATACTAACACTCAACTAGCACCTAGGAGGGAAAAGAGTATGAGGGCTATTGAGCACTGAAAATTTTCCCCATGAATCACAATTATGTGAACACCTGTGCTAACTAAGTTTGTGCTGATCTACTGTGAAAATTTGCAAAGTGCTCAACAGCCCTGAGAATTTCTCATTTATTATCTCGGGTGGGGTGGTCTGCAACTGCACATTAGGTTGCAGTGTGAAGCATGTAAGGACACGCATTCAAGACCTCATCCAGGACCTTTTCATTCTACCTGCAGGGTGCAGCTGTGCCTCTTAACAGGCCAGAGTTCTGCTTCTGAATTTCTGCCCAGAAAAGTTAAGGACAAGCACAGAACCCTTCATCTGCTAGTGAAATGACTGTAGAACACACAGTACATTTCATGATGAATTTACCATGGGATTGATTGAGCTTGGGAAGTATCCAGTGATCAGTGATGCTTTTATGAATCTATATAGGCTCATTATATATTAACAAACTGAAAAGGTGTCAAAACTCTGAAGGATGAGAGAGGACTTTACTTATAAATGTGAATTTTTAACTACCATTATATTCTCTTCTAAGAGATAAAGATATAGTGAAACTGGTCTAGATGCCAAAGAGTCTATCAGCTACTTTAGAGTGAATGATTGATGAGAATAGGAAAATAATTTGTGAATGAAGTCATCAAAACAGCTTTTTAAAGGCTAGATGTGAGAAGTGAAATTGAAATCAGTGAACATGCTGTATACAGGGTCAATTTTCGATTCCACAATAGAGGTTCTACATATGTCAGAGACAGTGGCTTTCTTTGAAAGTATTCTCTATCTCAAGAACCATAAACTACTGTGTGGTCTCTGAATGTTAATGCAATGTTAAGAATAGACTTTTCTATGTAGTTCTGTAGACAAACTGATATATTTACCAAATATTCTTTAGTGAAATATGCATTTGTTAGTTTGGATAATTAAGCTTAAAAGGTTAATAATTTGAGGTTAATTATTAATAATTAAATTTGAGGATATAAATAAATAGATAAATTTGGGGATATAAATATAAAGACTAGGGACTATTCTGGCAGTATCAAGGTCCATTAAGTGATACACTAGACTCTGTTACTTATATCGAAACAGCATCATGCTCTTACAAACAGGATAAATACCCATAGTATGCAGTGGCTAGTGTAGTTGTTATAGAAGAAGACCTTGGTATGTAAGATAACAGAGGAAATTATGAAAAAGGAAATGCTGAAGCTATTGAACAGTGCTCGGATATAAGAGTGGGAGTCGCTGGGAGAAGCGTTGTTGTTGGGCACCTTAGCTTAATACCAGAGATTCTCCCCATGAAATTAACTTTTCCCCTGAATCCGAATTTATGACTCTCATTTCTAAGAGAGGAACTTGTGAGGTTAGCAAAAGTATAAGGAAGGGAGAAAAGCATCAGTAGGTTCGAATAGATCCGTATACTACATGCTTTTGCCTACAGATAAGATTTATAGGGTTTTATGAACACCAGGCATAAGCTAAGCACTTGACTCACATTATCTCATTTAATCTTCTGATAAGCATAAAATAGAAACGGGCCTTATAACATTTTTCAACATAAGAAAAATGAAGCTTAGCAAGGTTAACTCATCCACAATTATGTAGAGCCAAACTTGAACCCTTGACTAGCCTAAACTCGACTTTAACTACTGCACAATACTGCCTCCCAGTGGTTGGAATTTGATAAGCGTTCAGCCAAGGTCAGCTGCAGAAGTGATGTATATCTTGGGGGAAACTGGTCTTGTTTAGCTGGTACCTCAAAGACATGTAGAAAGTAGCTGCACGTATCAGAATTATTGAGATGTTGACTATCACTTTTTATATAACAGTGTCTGATTCAAGCTGAGCTTCAAGTATGACTGCAAGCAAATGGGTGAGTGCATTTTGTTTATGAAGCAAATACTTTTTAGTTAATTCCTACTCAAATATAAAAGTGCTTGATGTTTGCCTGAAGCATAATCTGTGCAAACAAAATTCCACCAAGTAAAACAATTCTGCAGTATCTGCATTTTAAACTTGTATGAATATTTCCTTCAGTTGCCACAAAACAGAAAATAAAAGAAAATGTAAAAAAAAAAAGAAAAAGAAATAAGGATGCAAAGGAAAAAAATTTGTACAGGGCTATGAGCTGTTAGCTTACAGAGTATGTCCTAGAGTATTAAGGAATTTTTTTGTCATTTTAAATTAAAAACAAAATAATACGTGTATAACACAGGGAACAAGATTTAGTTGTGCACGGAGTCTTGGCCAAGGGCAAAATCCTAAAGTAGTTATCTTTCAGGTACACATCTCCAACACACACACACATTTGTTCTTCAGTGTCCTTTTCTCACTTTTCTCAGCTCTTGGTATCCCTGTTCTCAACCTCCAAAAGTCATTGTTTGGTGCTTCCCTTGGTGCCCTATTCTTTACTTCATAATCCCCCCAGACAGCTTCTTGCAAATATAGACTTCTCTTCTCTGTGTCCATAATAACACGGCAGTGAAATATTCCCTCCACCCCGCCCCCAAGATATTGTAAGGTTACTAGTTAACAACTCATGAACATATCCCTTATCAGGTCTTAATGAATGAGAAAAGCTTAATGTGTTATTTTACTTTTTCATATTTATTTCACATTATGAACTCTTCTAGACAAATGGCCTCAAGACAAATTAATTCCGAATGATAGGAATTTAGGATCCTGTTGCAGGTTGGTGGGGAAAGAAATTTCTGCAAGACTGTCTTTGCCCCATGTTCTTTGAACTGTGCTCCAAGGTTGGATGTTCAAGATACTTGTGTATAGGCTGACCATAGTGAACAAGTATATAAAAAGATTATAAAAAAAAATTATAATACCTAAGAAGAGAGGTCACTAATAATGGCATAAAGGCTGCTGGCTTTCTTCCCATTAAATGATGCCACAATATGCAACATGCCACACGTGATGTCTGGTCTTTGCTTTTGTTAGACAGGCTTCTTGGTGGCTCAGACGGTAAAGTATCTGCCTGCAATGCAGGAGACCAGGCTTCAATCCATAAGTTAGAAAGATCCCCTGGAGAAGGGAATGGCAACCCACTCCAGTATTCTTGCTTGGAAAATTCCATGGGCAGAGGAGCCTGGTGTGCTACAACCCATGGTGTTGCAAAGAGTAGGACATGACTGAGCAACTTTCACTCACTCACACAGATGATAGCATTGTAACATTTTAAATTTATAATTGTGCTTACTTTTAAAATGGAATTTTATAGTCTTTAAACTGGGTAAGGAGACTGAAATAGAGACACAAGAGAGCCTATAAATGCTTGGATTGACCTCACATATCACACAAGTTATAATATAACATGGAAGTTAATGCAAGGAGATGGCAGAACCATTAAGATGTATCACGTTAATGCATAATTTGGAGTCTTTAAGTATCTGTGAATCAATGACACCATTCATTGCCATATCCTTTACCATCCACCACGTCATGGCATTCTCTTTATAATATTAATTGAATCTGGATTATATGCTTTAAAATTTTCTGGACTAGCTTTTTCATTTATTATGAAAAAGACTTTTTCTGGTGGCTCTAGCCATTACTTTGTGGCCTATGACACAGTTAGATTTTTTACCCCATCATCATGTCTTTCCTACTTACACAACTGCCAGATGATAAGTCCTTCCATAGTGGGGCATGAATTACCACAGAGGCTTATTGTGTTTTCACTGTCTATACATTTGTGTTTTTAACATAATATAGCATAATGTGCTTTTAAACAACAAGAAGGATATTTAGTATCAAAACTAAAGCATCACAAATCAGAAAGGAAAGGAATCTTCTCCTTCATTCACTAAATGGCACCGTGTAGGCAGCCTTGTCCTCTGTTGGACAATGCATCTGTGAACTGTGTTGTATCATATTCACAAGTCTATGTAGCAGTTAAAATAAATGAGTCACTTCTGCATACATCAACATAGATAAATCTTGAAAACAATGATGAGTGAAAAAGCAAGGAGCAGAGAAAAATTTACATCATGTAAATTAAAAGTCATTGAATAATATATTACTGTTGGAATATATACATATGTAGTAAATGTGTAAAAACATGGATGTCAAAGTTACACAAAAATTTAAAATAATGGTCTTTTAACCATTGGTATGGGAGGGAAAATGATATGAAAGGGCTTCATGACATCAGGAAAAGGTACAAAGGGGTTTTTCAATTGTGTAACATTTTATTATGAAAAAATTGATGCAAATTAACTTTTTATAATCATTAGTATTTCTTAAATCTTTAGTGAATATGAGTCTTTATTATTCTCTATATTTTTCTATATTTGAAATATTTAATAATAATAATAATGAAAATGATAAAGGAAACTTACAGTTCAGAATAGGAGTGAGCTAGTAATTCTCAATACTATCTCTTCCAATTTTGCATTAAAATTCTCAAGGACAGAAGAGAGAAGATGAAATGCCAATTTTAATCAATTTCAACAATTCAAACTAAGGCAAACCAACAAACTAACTCTAGAACCTTGGAGGAATGGATTCATGTTAATTATCTAATGGGGCTGGATGGAGAAAAACTTGCCTAGTTTTTAGGTAATACCATGTGTCTGCTTAGATGTAGGTTGATCCCTGGGTTGGGAAGACCCCTGGAGAAGGGAGTGGCAACCCACTCCAGTATTCTTGCCTGCAGAATCCTATGGACAAAGGAGCCTGGTGGGTTATGGTCCATGGGGTCCCAAAGAGTTGGACAAACAGAAGTGGCTTATATGTATGTATATACATATATCTCCTAAATATATAGGCTTCCCAGGTGGCACTAGTGGTAAAGAAAAAAGTGAAAGTTGCTCAGTCGTGTCTGATTCTTTGGGACCCCATGGACTGTAGCCTGCCAGGGTCCTCTGTCTGTGGAATTCTCCAGGACAGAATATCGTAGCCGTTCCCTTCTCCAGAGGATGTTCCCAACCCAGGACTCAAACCCAGGTCTCCCATCTTGCCTGTGGATTCTTTACCAACTGAGCTACCGAACCTGCCTGCCAATGCAGGAGACATAAGAGACAGGGAGTTTGATCCTTGGGTCAGGAAGATCGTCTGGAGGAGGGCACCACAACGTACTCCAGTATTCTTGCCTGGAGACTTTCATGGATAGAGGAGTCTGGTGGGTTACAGTCCATAGGGTTGCAAAGAGTCAGACACGACCAAAGTGACTTAGCATGTATGCATGCATGTATTTGAGATAGGACATTTTATTTTTCCATATGAAATGTTTTTTCTGAATCTCTTTATTGCCTATTTCATTCGTAACTTTCATTCTCTGTAGAAAAATTCAGTGTCTGGAGAACAAAAAGGAGAGGGGAAAAAAAAAAAAACTTTTTTGAATTAAAAAAAAAAAGCTAAAGCTTGCCATAGCATTGCTGGAAAGAACTGAAATTACATTTTGGTCTCTTAACGTCTAAATTGAGTAACTTTATTTGCATAAATAACATTGTGAAGACAGATATAATACAGAAAGGAATTTCTGGATTTAGAACTTCTACTTTTATATTGAGAATTTTGTGTGTGTGATCAGATCATATATTCCTCAAAAAAAAAAAAAAAAAAAAATGGTTTTAAAGGAAACTCTGGTCCACCTTTATCTCTAATGGCCCGGTTGGGAGTTTCTATAATAATCCTTTTACTTTTATGTGACCATCTGGAGGCCTATTAAAAGGAGTATCTAAAACAGACTCCCCAAGTGTGCTGAGTTTGTACGTTGTCACCAAGTCCCCAAAACAGGACCGTTTTTGCTACTGCAGTAAGAAGTGACCCTTTACAGAGAGGGGTGGGGTTGTGGCGGGAGCTGGCGTGTGGAGCGAGAGAAGAGAGACAGAAGCAGCACGAGGCACAACTTGACCTTTCTCCCTTGCCATTGTGCAAAAGTAGTAAGAAGAGTGGTTGATTCTGGTGCATGTGTTTTAAGGGTACAAAGATCTGCAGCAAGGTTTCTTTACACCTCTGGGGCTCTGTGATGAGATGGAAGAGGTTAGGGAATGTGGGAATGGGAAACACTGAGACTTTAATGAAGCATCATGTTTCAACTGGATAATATTCCGTTTTGATTTGTGTGGAAAGCAAATATGAAATATTGAAATAATATTTCAAGTTCCCAGTTTTGTGGCTCAAATAGATATACTGAATATTCTTGCCTTTCTGAAAACTATACCTTTTATCAAAAGTACAATCCAACAGAGTTTAGGACATAAGGGTAAGTTGTGAAATGGAATTAGATAAAAGTTGGCATTTGTCTTCAGTAGATTATTAAAATCACCACAGTAAGAAATCTGCTCATAAAGACAGAACAAGTTAGCAGGGGCTGGATATCATTTGTTCAAAATAGAGTCTTTTTCTCTACACTCATTAACCATCTTGCCCAGTAATGTGGTTGTATCCTATTAAACCTGATACATCAAAAATTAAAAAAAAAAAAATTAGTTGCTGTCTCAAACTGCACTACAACTCAGATCTAGGACCAAATAAGATGCATTAATTGCTTTACTGCTTCACTGCAAAGCCACTCTTAAAACATAATTCCTTAATGAAGTCCGTTAATTTGTTCATGGCAGTACACAAGCTGTTCAAAATGACACAGAATTGCACTCTGTTTTCTAACCCCTGCAGTTTCTTCTGTTAGTCACTCTGTCTTGTGTTGTTATCCCATGGATAGTAATTATTTTATAGTGGCTGTAATTAGGAGAGAATTAGGCTTGGTAAACAAAACCTGCCTTCTCCTGTTAATAGCTAAGGATAATAAATTTGGCTCTGACATTCACTATATTTGGACAAGGCTTGGCCTACTTCCAGTTTTCCCAATAAGAACTTTATTATATAATTATGCCTTGGAGGGGCTCATATTACAAGGTAATTTTTTTTGTAAAGACACATATTGCATGGCTTCCAGCCAGTAAATGATATACTGTAATATATGCCTCCAATAAATGTTTTAAACAAAATCTCTCCAAGCAATATCCTGCTACAGCTACACACTGCTTTGCAGCATATATTATCTACAGGATTTGTTTGTCGAGTTTTTCATAATGTAAATTATTTCTTTTTGCTCACATTGTCCAATATTATGACAAGCTGTGAAAAAAAAAAAAAAAGCCTAAATTATTTCTATCAGCAGATGACATATTTGGATCGTCAACTTCTGATGTTCTAGTTCCTGAGGGTAGTGCTCATTAGAGAATACAGAGAAGAGGGTATTTAAGCGACATTCTATTCTTCCTTAAAGATTGGCTGTTACGTTGTCTTTGCACAAAACGATTGATTTTCTTTTCCATTTTTAATTTAAGTAAAATAAAATTATTGTGTCCCACTGTAAGCCAGATCTCTGATGATTCATTTGCTTTTAGTTGAACTCTTACTGAGAGGGTCACTCAAACTCGTATAGATCAACAATAAACCATGACATCACAAAATGCTAAAGTGAAGAGAACAACATTGAAAACGAATTCAAAAACAAAATCATAAAAATGAGTCATCTACTTAGAAAAATCTCAAGATTAATTTCAGAGCAGGAAAAAATGTATTAGACTTTAAATAAATGTTAAAATATGTAAGACATTGTTTTCTTAGAATTTAAATGAAAAATTAAAACGATTCTTAAAATTTTTAAGTATTAGGCAAAAAGATGTTACAAAGAAGGACAGTAATGTTTTAAAAGTTACTTTGGATTTTTCCCCCAGATAGTGAAGTTATATTTAAAATCCAACATAAGGGAGAAAGCTAAAACAACCCACAAATGTGAAATCTACCTCCCTCCAATTAAATACATCTTAGTCATCTGCACGCTAGAGGCAAGGTCTGTTTCTGCTTTTCCAGCTCTCTTGGCATGTGTATCAGTGTTTACAGATCACTCTTAAAGAAGCAGTTTCTGAGATGGTTATCAGCCTTGACTAGGATCCCCAGCTTGGTTAGTCAGATTTTCAAAGGGCCCCGTGTGGAAGTTCATACGAATTGTTGTTGTTGTTTGGTTGCTAAGTCAAGTCCGACTCTTTGCAACCCACCAGGTTTCTCTGTCCAAAGGATTTTCCAGGCAAGAATACTGGAGTGGTTTGCCATTTCCTTTTCTAGAGGATCTTCCTGACTCAGGCATGGAACCGGCGTCTCCATAAGGAAATAGTCTTTCTTCAACTGAGATTCAATTCCCATTCCTGCCTCTCTGCTTTTATTTCTGAAGAAGGCAGTAAGTGGCAGCATTTATTCTTTTGCTGAAGTCGCCTCCTCATTTTCAGCATTGGGTGACCTGAATTGCATCAGATACCTTCTGGAATCAGATGTTTCACCGCCCTCCATTTATCCCTTTTTGTGTTTCCCTGATGGCTCATCAGGGAAAGAATCCGCCTGCAATTCAGGAGACACTGGTTTGATCTCTGGTACAGGAAGATTCCCTGGAGAAGAAAATATTCTTACCTGAAAAATCCCATGGCAGGTTACAGTCCAAAGAGTCTCAAAGAGTTGGACATGACTGACTGAGGAACACATTATTACTGGAATATCCCTTTCTGCCCTGGTGTTGACCAAGCACAGAGCCCAGAGCTCTGAGTAATCATTCTCTACTCATTTCCACAAAGCCTTTCACCTAAAAGAATGTTTATTCTGTTTCTGTTTGGTAAATAGCAGAGTTCTGGCATTCACATGTAATTCTTACTTTAGGGAAAATAATCATAATTATTGTTCTGTTCCAAGAATACCATTCTGTGTCAGTAAGGTTAAACTATCAAATATGTGTATTCTAAACTGTTTAGAATCCATTTAGCATTTTAGTTCAATTTAGCATTTATTGAGTGTCTACTACATCCATGGAAGTGTATGAAAGCCAGAAAAAATTTAAGGTAGGGAGGGCTTTTTTTTTTTTTTTTTTTAATTATCTTTAGCAGCTCAAAGCACTTATTGGAAAGATCTTGTTTATCCTCAGGAAATCCCAGAGGCAAAGGTAAGTCATGTCTCCTGAGCTGGCAGTGGCTGTTACTGCTACTGCCTCTTCTTTGCTCTTCAGAAGAATCAAAGGCATGCTGAGATTAAGTTGTGTGCTTAAACGATGCAGTAAATCAGTGGCAGAAGACTGTCAAGACCAGTGATTCCAAAGCCAATCCCCTATGTGTTGCTCCTGTCTTGTTCTGTACTTTGTTTTACTGGAATTATGCTGATACAGGCTCTAATTAGAAAAAGTATTACTTCTGCTATTGCTGATCAGTAGGTAGTATATCTTTATTACTTATAATAACAGTAATCACAAAAATAGGGTTTAGAGACGAGGGGAGTAGTGCAGGTTTGCGTGTGCCATGGTGCTTTTTCCTTGTGACAAAAATCCTGCGTGGAACTAACATCATTAAATGACAGGTTTCATATTTTCAGCAAGAAAGGAAATTATGTGTCAGGTTTTGGTCTCTTTGTAAATAATGGGAACTGCTTTATTAGGATGCAAAAAGTACCATTACCGTACTTCCTAAGTAGCTGAAATAATCATTTTGATGAATCCATAAATAGACTGTCAGAAGCTTTGGATTCTGAAGGCACATGTTGGCACTAAAATTAAAGACCTTTTGTTTTCATAGTGAATTTGAAAAGAGACAAAAATAATGACTCAAAAAAATGACAGAATCATAAACACTAGAGTTGAGAAAGAACTATCAAGTCATCTCATTTTGCCCCCTCTCACATGGTTCTCTGGTGGACATTCATCCATTGAAAATGATAACATTTTTCCAGAATTGTGTATTTTACTTCAGAAGAGACACTTTTTCACGGTATCACTTTGAGGAGAGTGAGTTAAATCTTGACTTGCTCATGGGCCCTGGTCTATACACAGCTTACCAGCTAGGTGACGATCTTTTCTTTCTCCCTTTCATGACCTATTGAGTCCTTGAAATTTTCTGCTTAAAAAGTCCCTTCTAACTTCAAAGTGTATGACAGTCCTATGGAGGTGGGTCATGATTTGGCCACTCTATTAAGTTGTTTTAATCCATTCTCATAAATCAATCCCTTTAGCTCCTTCATCATGCTAGTGGCTGTTTTGTGACATCCTCTCATTTTTTGACATGATTCTCATACTGGAATCTCTCAGCTCCAAGCACAACTCTAGGTGAGGATTATGTTTTGGCAAGCACAAAGTCATCAGAATGCCCACAATTTTGCAGATATTAGTACACTGAGGAGTAGACGGCAAAAGTTTCTGAACTGAAAGAAGTAAAGAACATCTCACCCGCAATATTTTGCTGATCCTTTATCCTATGCAATGCATTTAATACAGAGAGCATCCCCTTACTACACTATGTGCTATAATATATGGTCTGGCTAGAAAAGACAAAAAAAAAAAAAAAAAAGTTAGTCTGTATTAGAGCAGTTAACTTGGCTTCCACAATTCCCCCCCTGCTGCTCTCCAAGTCCCACTTCAGCTGTATTTCACTCCATTAACTTTGGCAATGGGTACTTGCTCTCAATAAATGTGTGTGGGTGTGTATGTGTGTTTGTATTTGAGAAGAGTTTATGCAGACAACTCCAAATAGCTCCAAAAGTGATGGTACAATTAAAGAAACTATTTCCCTGCTGTTGATGGTTATTTTTTTTAAACATCATCTGTCAGCCTAGGCTACTGAGATTGATGTTCTGAATTATTTTTCTTTTTAAACCCGAAAGAAATATCTTCTTCACGTCTCTGCCCTAACTTCTTCACTCTTATCCTCGATCTTCCTTATAGTCTGATTGTGAGATTAATTCCCAGAGGGCTATCAACATCCACTGTGAATGTTAAAGAAATGGGTTCAGACTCAGGTCTTGTAAGGTTCTGAACTCTCTGCAGACTCTTCCAATCACTTTGAACTGAAGTTTTGAATTTTTCTATTAGCTAGTGGAAATGGTAAAATAAGTTCAAATACAGTGACTTCCAACTGTGGTAAGTTTAGCACAAATCTGATCTGCTTAGATGGGGCAAAGGAAAATTTGGGGTTTACCTGGGAAGGTTAGAATAGTCACAGCATGTTTTAGTTTTTGCCAGAAAAATAATTGTATTATAGACCCAGTCTTAATAAACATACATATAAGTTGAATCGAGTCTCTTTTATACTGACAGATGTATATCATATGATAAGGGTTCAAAAATTTGCTAGAGAGTGTCTATGCTCATTACTCAGAAGCTTATTAAATAAAGATCATTATCTTCATCAGTGAAATTTTGGGCAATATTGAGAAAACTAACATAATTTATTAAGATGGCATTCATAAAAAATATCAGGCATAGGTCTTAGAAGATGTTTCTGAAATAATATCCTAAAAAACTCACTAGAAAAATAAAAAGTATGAATTGATGTTGAAGTCTAAAAATTGGGGAGAGAACCCTTTGATCAGAAAATGCATTTCCTCTATTCAGAAGTTTCTAGGATGTATTTTACAGGGAATAGAACCTCGTGTATACACTTGAAAATGAGTGTTTATACTGCACATACATCCAGCAACATTTTAGTTACCTTAAGCTCTAACTGCCTGATCATTTATAATGTACAAGTTTCAGTGAGGAAGGGTAAAGACCCATAAGAGATGTGATTAAGGTAAAAAGGAGAGACCTGACATTCTGAGAACAAATAAGATTTTTCCTAATTGCAGCTTCTTCAGGTCAAGAATTAGGTGACCTTGGAGGAGGGGGGGAGTCACTTACACATCTTGAAACTTAGTTGCTTTATGTGTAAAATGTGAGTTTAGAAATTACCTGTGCAGTAGTCTTTTATTTTTTTGCCTTAATATGAAAACTACACCTCTTTCATCAGGTAGCTGTATCTGCACCTTTGGGTTCCAGACAAAGAATCTAATCTAACTGGCCCCATCTGAGTCTCCTTCTGCTGCTGCTGCTGCTAAGTCGCTTCAGTCGTGTCCGACTCTGTGCGACCCCATAGACGGCACCCCACCAGGCTCCCCCATCCCTGGGATTCTCCAGGCAAGAACACTGGAGTGGGTTGCCGTTTCCTTCTCCAATGCATGAAAGTGAAAAGTGAAAGTGAAGTCGCTCAGTCGTGTCCGACTCTTAGCGACCCCATGGACTTCAGCCTACCAGGTTCCTCTGTCCATGGGACTTTCCAGGCAAGAGTACTGGAGTGGGGTGCCATTGCCTTCTCCGGAGTCTCTTTCTAGAGAAGCTCAATTTAAACAGAAATGTACCCAGGTGGCGCTAGTGGTAAAGAACCTGCCTGCCAATGCAGGAGATCTATGAAACCCGGGTTTGATCCCTGAGTCAGGAAGATCCCCTGGAGGAGGGCATGGCAAACCACTCCAGTATTCTTGCCTGGAGAATCCCATGGACAGAGGAGCCCGGTCGGGTTTGCATCCAAAGGGTCACAAAGAGTTAGACATGAGGGAAGGGACTTGCATGCACATATAGTAAGTAGGAGAGAAACAGCTGAGTCACCAGAAGGGGGCGTCCAGAGAGAAGGTCCACAGGTCCACCACAGAGGTCTCCGCCGCTTTCCATCTTCCTGGAACTTTGAGTCTCAGCAACTCTAAGTTGTGAGCTCCCTCACTAGAGTTCCAATAACCTCCCTTCCTGCTCTTTTAACTTAAATCCAATGAGGGTCCATTTTGGATGTCTCCAACCAAAGCACATTAACTGATGCAATGTGCATCACTTAATTGATTAAATGTTTCCTCTGAAGCAATGAGAATGTTGTTTCCCTTATCCCAGTGGTTCTTTACTTTATCTGCCTCTGAGACTTAACACGGGGAAAGAGGTGACAAAAACAAATAATATTGGGTTCAAACCCCAGCTATGACCCTTGGTCAGGTCACTTCTGTCAGAACTTTGGTTTTTTCATCTGTTAAATAGGGACCCTAATGTGCACCTTCAAGCGTCAGCAGGATAGTGTACTGAGGCTGGCAACTCTGTATTAGGCACTTTTGTTCACCTTGAGCTCAACTCACAGTAGGCTAATCCCAAAGGATGGGGTTAGTAAAGAGTCAGACCTGAATTTCCATTTCAGATCTACTCTTTCTATGTCTGTGATCCTCAGCAAGTTTCTAAAAACTCCGTAATCTGCAATTTCCACATCTTTTAAAATGGTGATAATAGCCACTCCCTTTTAGTGTTGCTGTGAATGTTAAACTAAATATGAACATGTAGAAACTGACATTCTTACTATTCATAACTACAAATGTTTGTTGAAACAACTGAAAACTGGATACAAAGAGTCTATCCCAGCAAATATTTATGAAGCATTTTAATGAGTCAGAACTGTTCTGAACACAATTTCTTTCCTTTTCATTGGAAAGACTGTCTCCACTGATATCCCCCCATCCTGTATATAGAGAGTATTGATTATAAACTTTGAAGTAGCAAATGCATACTCTGAATATATCCCCAAATACCTGTACTTCTGTCTTAAATGGCATCTTCCAGATGATCAGTCTTTCCCTTTCACACTCAATTACTTTATTTCTTCCATTGCACTTATCCTTATATGAAATCATATTTGATTGTCTCTATATAAATATATATATGAATATAAATAAAAATATATGTAGAAAGAGACTGACTATACTCTTCTACCAAATTATACTCTCCGTAGTAGAAACAAGGATTATATTTTCTTTGCCTTAAACAGGTTTCATGATATAATAGCTGCTCAATAAATTTTTTTAATGCGTGAATTCATGACTATATTTTTTTGAGAATGCTTAGTTAACACTTGGCCATTTAACAACAGATTGGGGCTATGAACTACAGATGTTTAAATCATAGTCTTTATAAATTTCTTTCAGAAAGGAAACAGCATAGATGACTTTTCTTGTTTGATGGCATCTGATCAGAACCCAGCAGAAGATACAGGGAACAGACAGGCCCTTGAAGAAAACAAATAGAAGGAGTGCGCTAATTAATTATATTTGCCCTGGTGCTGGCGGGCACAGCAGAAGGTGAGTCTGCTGATGATTTGAGAAGAAAATGTGGGGTCCCTGGCTTGATAAAATCTATCTTCATCCTCTCTACAATCGCCATGGGGTTCATTCACTTGGAAGAGGACATCAGTGCATTCAATTGAAACTACCAGATTCAGGGAAACGAGCACCAGACACAAGTGACGACCACATGTTTCTCCTTAGTGATGGTCCTGGCTGGTGACCGATTCCAGAAAAGCATTCTGCAGGCTGGGAATTTGAAAGGCCAGTGCAGCAACTATCTTTTTTTTTTTTTTTTTTTAATGGTTTTCATAACAAATAATAGAACATTGTGAAGAAACTCAAGGGAGAAGGATGCCAAGCAGGGCCCCTGCAAATAAAACCAAGAATTCCCAAAGATATTGGGGTTAACAAAGGAAAAATGCAGCCGTTGTGAATGCAGTTTGTGTCTAAATCCTCCACCTGGTACATAAGGGGATGCCTTCACTTAGCTATTGCTGTCCCTGGGCAGAGGTGAGAGGGATGCTGGTAATAACAAAGACAGTCCCCGATGATGGCAAGTCTAATTACAGGAGGAAAAAAAAGTGCAGAGAAAGAAAGAGTTTGGTTTTCCCAAGATGTGACTTTATTACCAGCCTGACACGGCAACTTTAAGGGTCATTTCTTTACGGTCACTAAAATACCAAAATAGTCGGAAAAACAGCACAGAGGCCACAGCCGAAGCCCCTGATGCTTCATTTCTGAAAACATTTTCCCACAAAGGCAGCTTTTAAAAATTGTTTTTCCCCTTTTAATTAAAGAGCCAATTTTGTTCCTCTGGATATCCGTAAATAGTCAACAGGATAAAAAGAAAAGGGAGGGCAGGAGGATAAAGGTGAAGAAATGAATACACACACAGAGACAAGCAGGAAGAGAGTGAGCAAGAGAGAAAGAAAGAGAATGAATAATCCAGACGTTTAAAGCATTAAGGAAAGAAGGTATAATACTATTCTTTGGAAATTAGCAAAATACCTTACCAAGTACGTTAATTAGATTTTTCTTGAATGAATCACAATCTTTTGAAAAGATTTAATAGAAATTTTAAATGTCTATTCTCATTAATGTTCTAAAAAGGGAATAATATTATAAAGCTAGGGAAAGTTTTTTTTTCTAAATATTACTATTTTTCCCATAGCATATTTTAGTAAAGACGATGATAACTAAAGTTATAAATGAACTCAATATCATTTTTCTGATTATAAGCTTGTTAATTCCGACAGGATTTATTCTCAAGTAGTTTGAACTTGCAAGGATTTACCATGTACACAGTGAATATGTTTAGAAAGAGGAGGGAAACATAGGTGAAATACCTGTCTCTGGAACTAAAAATATCCTCAGAGTAAGTTTCCACTACAGAGCTGCTTGTAAAACAAATTTCTGCATATGAAACCTTGTAATTTCATTCCGTCCTTTATAAAATCTGACACTTTTTCTACTGAGGAAACTTGAAATCACAGAACTTAAAAATCACATTTAATGGTACTTGTAAACCTTTAACTGTTGTACGTAGAATAGCCAAGTGATATTTTTCTCATATGATAGCAATTATCATCACTAAAGTACATAATCTATATAGTTTGACTGTCAGTTCCTGCTTCCATGTTTTTTGTTTGTTTCCGCTTTTCCTCCATACCTAAATGTTACCACAAAATGTGGGCATGAAAGTGAAAATCTTTAGACCCTTGCTGTAAAAGGTGTATCATTTCACTGTTTCAGGCAATTGTGGAGGATAGCACTGTTATCAGGAATTTTTTTCTTTTTCCAAGTATCTCAATGAAGTAAATTCTTGGATTTGTTTTCTTCTCTCTCTGATGCTGATATTTCATTTTGCTTCTATAAAATTAGATAACCCATTCTTGCTTTCAAGGTTCTACATATAAAGACCATAGGTTTCCGCTTGCAGGTCTTTAGAACGTATCTGTACTATAAAGCTGATTCCTGACTGCTCTCCCTCCTTTCATTCTTCTCTCCTCCTTCCATTATTCTGTGCGGTGAAGCTGGAGTAATCTTTTATAAAAGGAAATGAAATCATGTTACCAGGACATTTAAAAGAAGACCTTCCAGTGAGTTCCCCTTGTATCCAGAATAAAATCCAAGTTTATTGCCATGGCCAACAAGACCCCGATTGATCTGCCACTGCAGACTGCCCCGGCCTCTGTCCCCACCACCCATCACTCTCACTGAACTTCCATCAGGCTCCTTTCCTTCTCTGGGCTGGAGCTCTGACTTATGACTGCAATGACTTTTGACCTCCTTTGCCTTTGAGTCTCACTTCAAATGTCACCTCCTCAGAGAGATGTTCCCTGGTTTAACTTCTAAAGTGCTTTCTTCAGTTACTGTGCCCTCCCCTAGTTATTTCCTCCAACTTCACTCTTCACAGTCAGTACTTTTCTTGGTTAGTAATGTGTTTGCTTTATATTTTCTGCCTCCTCCAGCCTACCACTAGAATAAAACTCCAGGAGAGGAAAGATCTCATCTGTTCTGTTGACTTCTGTATCCTCAGAACCTAGTTCAGTGCTTAACATACAGTAGATGCTCAATGAGTAAATGAATGAATTCATTGATGATGAGAGCGCTGGCTTGCCTTTATGAAATTATTGAAATTCCAAAGAGGTAGACTGCTACAAGATAAGACTTCCTGAATCCTGATCAGATTCTACAGATGGAGAGATCTGAAAGGGGAGTTTTTTTACTAAAATGATTTAACCTAAATTCTTTGAATAACCTATGGAAGCTTTTTGCTTGTTTGAATTTTCTTGTAACAGAGCTAGGTATGTCTGTGGTTTTTACAATGGCAGTGTTCTTGAGTCCAGTAGCTCAAGGGACTCATAGAGCTAGCGATAGAGCTAATTCTAGTCTTATCACTAATCATTAATGGTACTGCACCATTGATGATTACCACTTATTAATTTGTAACCCAACCCTTTGCAGAGAGCATCATCATAACGTTAATAAATAAAAAATCCCGATGTTATCCAGATATTTCTGGCACAGGTTTTTATTGAGTTAGAATTCAGAGATTAAAAAAGATAGAACCAATAAAGAATAAATTGAAAATTTAAGAGTGATACATATTTTCACTGGATATATTAAGGTTTTCATGAATTTATTTATACTTTGGGGGAGTTTGAGTGATAGGGATGCATGTTACCCTAATGAGATGATTCATGCTAAACCTTCAGATAGTTTCAGAATGGGAGGCCGTTTACCAGAAAGACTTAACTAACTTTTTGTCCTATGTGATTCTTTTTTTTTTTGGTTGGTCCTCTGGATCTGTATGGAGAAGGAAATGGCAATGCACTCCAGTGTTCTTGCCTGGAGAATCCCAGGGACGGGAGAACCTGGTGGGCTGCCGTCTATGTGGGCTGTCGCACAGAGTCGGACACGACTGAAGCGACTTAGCAGCAGCAGCAGCTTGATCTGTATCCTTTATAATTAAACTGATCTTAACTATACACTTTCTTGAATTCTGTGAGGTGTTCTAGTGAATTATTAAACTGGAGGGTGTCATGAGAAACATCACATGTTTAAGCCAGCCACTCAGAAGTAGAGGTGGTCTGGGTTGTTTGGTGCTCCCCAAAGTGAAACTGGCATCTGATGATGGGACAGTCCTGTGGAGAACTGAGCCTTAACTTGTGAAGTCTGATGCTAACTCTAGTGTCAGGATTGTACCACAGTACACCCAAATGAGGGGATCCAGAGTAATTAACTATTTCCTTAACATTCTAAAACTAATTTAATTTACCAATCTCTTCATTCTTTATAACTGCAACTTCAGCGTCCTCTCCAGTATTTCTGATGGCTCATGGAGAGCTACTCATGGTTGTTCAACTTGAACTCACTTTCCTTGATCAATTTTTATTCTTTTGTCCACTCAGCAACTTCAACTGAAGACTTGGCAAGGATTAGACACTGTGCTGGATCCTGGGTATTAGGGCGTATCACTGAATAAGACAGAAATGGTCCCTGTTTTAATGGCACTCACAGTCTATTAGCATAGACCAAGATACTCTAAGGAACAGACAACCATGTGAGTGATCATAAACTGTGTCCCTTTATCCTTCTTTATGTCTTTCTCTTCCCTCAACAACTCACTCCAAACAATAGTTAATAGCTCTTTCTCTTTTATTTCTCAAGTTGCCCCTAACAGATTCTTACAGACTTTTTCTGTTGGTTTGGGAATTAATGTAGGGAAAATACTGCATTGAGTTAGAAACAATTTAACCTATCAGGCATCATGTTTCTAAAATTCCTAATCCCTGCTACCAGAAGTCCATCGAGGGCTGTCTTTCTCAAGTCCCTACCAGGTCACCAAGTTGCTGTGCCCTCTTTCTCCTTTCAGGGAGCCCTCTTCTGTCTCCTCCTCATTTAACTCAAGAATCACTGCTGGCTTATTCTGAAGAGCCCCCTGATGGCTCAGTCTCCTTCTTTCAGACAAACCCCAAAGAATGTGGCTACCTGCTCATGACAAAGAGTTGCACTAAAGTTGTCCCTACATAAATAACACTCTTCTTTTGTTAGATCCCAGGCCCTCCACCATCCGATGCAAAATGTCTTCAGGGTAAAATATAACATTGGTGTACCTGAAATGTAGTACAAATATTAATGCTAACCTTTTCTTAAACACTTTCCCTTTCCTATCGCACTATTCTCTTTCTTTTTGTAGAGTCTGAGTATTTAAGATTGCTCAGAATATGTTTAGATTGATATTTAGTTTACTTTTATTACTAGAAGTGTAAGTAATCATATGGGTAAAAATTATGGATTTTGTTTATCTTGTTTTTCTCTTTATTAATGTAGGTTATTTAACTATTTATCTCTATTTATACCTATCTTTATATTTTGAGAATATGTATGCCTGTATGTGTATGTATATGTGTGTGTACATATACATACATGTGTATACATACATAGTTACATATAATCATATTATGCTATGAAATTTTGATATTATGCTATAGAAAGATTGATATTGAAAAAACAAAACAGAAAGGCCTTTAAGCATAACTTCGTTTCATTCTTTTCTTCACTTAGGCATCAGTTATTTTTATACATAAAATCATTTAAACCATATTTTTTCTTAAAATGACAAGTAAATAAATTATTTGAATATTTATCTTATGCAGAAATAAATGGTTACATTCCTTACTTGACTAATTAATTTTGTATAATGCAGTCTTAGTGCCTTAATATTCCCTCTACCAAGTACACTTCTATTGAGATGACGTCAAAGGACTTTGCAGTGTGGACAGACCCATAAATCTACCTAGTTTCATACTGAGATGAAGATCTCTAAACTCAAATTTGGTATAGGTCATAAGCAGTGTAATGAATCACATTCTCCAAAGGCATTTGACCTGACTACAAATTATTTCCATGTTGTGTAGATGCAACAGACTGTACAAGGAAACTTTGTCCCCTTTGCCTAGAATCCCTGGGAAATGCTATGCACGGCCTGTAGGTAACACTGGATCATAACTTGGGTATCATTTCCTGGACTACAACGCACTCACTTTTATCTGACTACATTCAGCTTGAAGAAGCATTTTTTAAGTGCCTACTGTACGCCAGGCACCTCAGCAGTAGAACTGAGAGGAGAAAACCTCTTTGGCTCTGGTAGCCAGTTGAAAACAACAACCAAAAAACACAGACAAAACCTCACATTTAGAGATTTTCTTGTCTTTTGTTGAAAATGGTTCATTGCAGTTCCTCCTCAGTGTAATATTCCAACACAGTTGGTTGCCAGACACTGCTTAGCTATAATCATACAGAGCAAATTTTAGAGCTATGAGTTTCCTGTTTTTAAAGAAAACACAGAGCATATAGGAGGAGAGGAACAGATTTGGCATTAGTTAAGGCTTTAGTGCCAAAAAACGAAATAAACTAGACCAAAATAAACCACTATAAAATCTGCCTGTCAAAATAGGAGTTATGTCTGTGCTTAGTAGATGTAGAGCATAGAACTAGCCTTTGAATGTTTTCTCCTACATAGACCTCCCCAAAGCTGCAAACAGCTGTGGAGACAGAGCAGAATGAATTTGGTGGGGGAGTCATCAAATCTTTGCAAAAGAGTTTTGATTTATTAAGGCTAAATTATAGCTATATCTGATTTTCTCACTAATGTACAAATGGGGACAAGATGTCATTTTCCCACCACTTTCTTTCCATTTACGTACATTAAATGCACTTTAAGGCAGAGAATCTCTAAGTGAGAGAATATGCCTTTCTGACTTTGGCGTGTAATTATTTACAATCAGTTAAAGTACAAATTGGATGGTGAAAAAATTAAGCTAGTATTCCATTTCTATGAAATTAATTTTTATTTATTTCCAAATAAACCAATTAATGGGTGAAAAGAGATTTAGAAAAGGTAGTGTTGATTTGAGCAACTTTTCTGAAGGTATCCAAAGATGAAGGAGAAATCCCATCCTGCTTTGTTTCTATGCTCTGAGGTGAATGCCCCGACATGTTTGCAACTTAATGTGAAAAAAGAAGTATAATTGGGTTCTAATTCTGTTTGAGCCATTAGCTAGCTGGGTCACCTCCAGTAAGTTCCTTTTCTCACTGCTCTCATTTTGACTTTTTTGCACTTTTCTCACTTTGACTGTATCTTTTTTATTGAAGTATAATTGACACACAATGTTACGTTAATTTCAAGTGTCCAACAGAGCAGTCCAGCATGATGCACGTGATGATCACTATAGTAAATCTAGTTACCATCTATCCTTTTAAAGTTATTTCAATATTGTTGACTATATTCTCTATTGTGTATATTATATCCCCATGCCTCATTTATTTTAAACTGGAAGTTTTGTGCCTCTAACTCCCTTTACCTATTTCACCCATCACTCCCGACTCTCTCCTCTCTGCTACCTACCTATTCATTCTCTGCATCTATGAACCCATTTCTGTTTTGTTTGGTAGATTCAGCATATAAATGAAATCATACATTATGTGTCTCTCTTTGTCTAACTTATTTCCCTTAGTATAATATTTTCTAGGTCCACCCGCGTTGTCACAGATTGCAAGATTTTTTTTCTTTATAGCTGAGTCATTTTCCATTGTATATCTGTACCATATCTTCTTTATCCATTCATCTAATGATAGGTACAGGTTGCTTCCATATCTTAGCTATTGTGAATAGTACTGCAATGAACAGATGTGTGCATAATCATTTCAAATTAGTGTTGTTATCTTTTTTGTGAAAATTGATGTGAAATTGTTGGATAATACAGTAGTTCTAATTTAATTTTTGGAGAAATCTCCATACATTTTTCCATAGTGGCCATATCGGTTTACATTCCCCCCAATAGTGAACAATGGTTCACTTGTCTCCAAATCCTTGCCAACACTTTGTGTTTTGATAATAGCCATTCTGACAGGTGTGAGGTAATAGCTCATTTTAGTTTTGATGGGCATTTCCCTGATGATTAGTGATGCTGAGCACCTTTTCATGCACCTGCCGTTCATCTGTGTTCTTTGGGAAAATGTGTTTAGGTTCTTTGCCTATTTTTAAATCAGGTTTTTGAGTAAGTTCTTATACATGTCTGGGCTTCAGATTCTTTGAAAATAAAGGGGGTGAGTACATTGTTTTCAGTTGTGGTTCAGAGGGTCCAAGGAGCATTTTCATGAAGGTTATAGAGCCTGGGCTAGCAGGCAGGGTTTCCCCAATCCTGTCTCAACCAAGCAACTCTGCTTCTCTTGAAATCATTTATCTTCCTTCCAAATAAGATTTTGTTTGGCAAGAACTCTGACACTAAAATCAATTAGAATATCTTTTTCCTCTTAAAGTTTATGGCCCTTTCTTTATGGTCTCTAGCTCCTTTATCCACTGTGAGCTACTAGTTCCCAAGCAATTCAT
Source organism: Bos indicus (assembly GCF_029378745.1). Lineage (NCBI taxonomy): Eukaryota > Metazoa > Chordata > Mammalia > Artiodactyla > Bovidae > Bos > Bos indicus. Next base: position 32,259,800 of record NC_091761.1, on the reverse strand, counting down.
CTTCCTCTTTTCTGGCAAAGGACTAGTGCAGGGTAAAATTAAACTGAGTAGGTGGGTTTCCCTTAAGATGTGTTCCAGATTTCACTTGTGCAGAAAGTCAGGAGAGCTGCACAACCCTTGGAAAAGAGTTGTTAAATGCAATAAGACAGTTTTAGAGATTTTTATAGTGGCTTATTTTAGTCTACATTAGTAATTCATTTTTGGCATATCAGCCCCCACTAATGTCAAGTTGTGCTCTGGGACTTTTGCAAAATAGATCACACTTATGCATATTTTCCAGCTCTCATAGCGATACAGAACATTTGTGCAGGCTTTTGTCCAGTACTACACATAGTTGAAAAGATATTTTTCGCTGTCTTAAGTAATATTAACTATCTCTTCATTGCCAAATCTAGGGCCTATTTTCAGTTCCAACTTCTTCCAACTTTCTAAGACATATGTCAATGATGGCTTTCGTTTATTGATATAACTCGTCTCATGTCTACTGCTATTATTGGTTCCTAATCTTCATTTCTCATGACTGCTTCTTTTGCTTTCAGTTTGAATATTAATAGATGCTTGGAATTATTTCTTCTTGCTATGCTTGGATCACAGATATATGCCTAACCTGTGGTCCCTAGTCACTACTAATTCCTTGCATGACCTGAGGTCCATGTAGGTAATGCCCACATTTGCACTCTAGCCTTATCGTCTTACCTAGATTCTAAATGCCTGTATCTTTTTTGCTTCCATGATATTTTTTATACATGTTACACCAGCACCTCAATTTCACCTGCTCCAGCTAAATTCAACTTTCCCTACTCCCCAACCTCATGATCGTTCTTTCTCTCTGATGTAGTCTATTAAAATCAGTCAGTGACACAATAGGTTTTCTATGCCTTTTTTTCCCTAGAAAAGCAGTTTTTAGATGCTTCTCCCCCAAAACTATCACATGCCTTCTACAAATCTACTAGAATGAGCTAATAAAGGTGCTAGAGCAACAGTCCCAATGAAAGCGATGGTTGCAGGCCCCTTATTGGCTAACATTTTCATGTTTCTTCCGTATCCTTGGTATTGGAGGAAAGTTTGGAATCTACTGCCTTAAAATTCATAGTTGACCATTTCCTTTATTTTATTTTTCTACTTTGTGACTAAGCTTTATCTTTTTTCTCATTATAGTCTCAACAGGACCTCTTTTCAATTCAAATTCTCCATCCATACTCTTCAATAGTAGACTTTTTCTCTACATTCCTGTTGCACTTCATTTATGCTATGCTGTTCTTAGTCAGTCTTGTCTGACTCTTTGTGACCCCGTGGACTGCAGCACACCAGGCTTCCCTGTCCTCCACTATCTCCCAGAGTATGCTCAAGTACATGTCCACTGAGTTGGTGATGCTATCCATCCCTTTTGTTGTTTTTCAGTTGCTAGGTCATGCTTGACTCTTCGCAACCCCATGGATTGCAGCATGCTAGGCTTCTCTGTCCTGCACTATCTCCTGGAGATTACCCAAGCTCATGTCCCTTGAGTCGGTGATGCCATCCAACCATATTGTCTTCTGTATCTCCTTCTCCTCCTGCCTTCAATGTTTCCCAGCATCAGAGTATTTTCTAATGAGTTGGCTCTTTGTATCAGGTGGCCAAAATACTGGAGCATCAGCTTAGGCATCAGTCATTCTAATGAATATTCAGGATTGATTACCTTTAGGATTGACTGGTTTGATCGCCTTCAGTCCAAGGGACTCTCAGGAATCTTCTCCAACACCACAGCTCAAAAGTATCATGCTATCTAGGTTTGTCATAGTTTTTATTCCAAGGAGCAAGAGTCTTTTAATTTCATCTCAGCAGTCACCATCTGCAGTGTTTTGGAGCCCACAAAAATAGTCTGTCACTGTTTCCATTGTTTCCCCATCCATTTGCCAGGAAGTGATGGGACTGGATGCCATGATCTTCATTTTTTGAATGTTGAGTTTTAGGCCAGCTTTACACTCTCCTCTTTCATCGTCATCAAGAGGCTCTTGGGTTTCTCTTCACTTTCTTCCGTATGGTGGTGTCATCTGCATATATGACATTATAGATATTTCCCAGCAATCTTGATTCCAGCTTGTGCTTCGTCCAGCCTGGCATTATGATGTACTCTGCAAATAAGTTAAATAAGCAGGGTGACAATATACAGCCTTGACATACTCCTTTCCCAATTTGGAACCAATCTGTTGATCCATGTCAGTTCTAACTATTGCTTCTTGACCTGTGTACAGGTTTTTCAGGAGGCAGGTAAGGTTGTCTGGTATTCCCATCTCTTGAAGAATTTTCCACAGTTTGTTTGATTTTCCACAGTCAAAAGCTTTGGTATAGTCAAAGAAGTAGAAGTAGATGTTTTCCTGGAACTCTCTTGCTTTTTCTATGATCCAACGGATGTTGGCAATTTGATCTCTGGTTTCTCTGCCTTTTCTAAACCCAGCTTGAATAGCTGGAAGTTCTCAGTTCATGTGCTATTGAAGTCTGGCTTGGAGAATTTTGAATATTACTTTGCTAGCATGTGAGATGAGTGCAATTGTGTGATAGTTTGAACATTCTTTGGCATTGCCTTTCTTTGGGATTGGAATGAAAAGTGACCTTTTCCAGTCCTGTGGCCACTGCTGAGTTTTCCATATTTGCTGACATACTGAATGAAGCACTTTAATAACATCATATTTTAGTATTTGAAATAGCTCAACTGGAATTCCATCACCTCCACTAGCTTTGTTCATAGTGATGCTTCCTAAGGCCCACTTGACTTTGTACTCCAAATATCTGGCTGGAGGTGAGTGATCACACAATCATGGTTCAGTTCAGTTCAGTCGCTCAGTCGTGTCTGACTCTTTGCGACCCCATGAATTGCAGCATGCCAGGCCTCCCTGCCCATCACCAACCCCCGGAGTTCACTCAAACTCACGTCCATCGAATCCGTGATTCCATCCAGCCATCTCATCCTCTGTCTTCCCCTTCTCCTCCTGCCCCCAATCCCTCCCAGCATCAGAGTCTTTTCCAATGAGTCAACTCTTCGCATGAGGTGGCCAAGGTACTGGAGTTTCAGCTTTAGCATCATTCCTTCCAAAGAACACCCAAGACTGATCTCCTTTAGAATGGACTGGTTGGATCTCCTTGCACCAAGGGACTCTCAAGAGTCTCTTCCAACACCACAATCGTGGTTATGAGTCATTAATTTTTTGTATAGTTTTTCTGTGTATTCTTGCCACCTCTTCTTAATATCTTCAGCTTCTGTTCGGACCATAGCGTTTCTGTCCTTAATTGTGTCCACCTTTGCATGAAATGTTCCCTTGGTATCTCTAATTTTCTTGAAGAGATCTCTAGTCTTTCCCATTCTATTGTTTTCCTCTATTTCTTTGCATTGTTCAATTAGGAGGCTTTCTTATCTCTCCTTGCTATTCTTTGGAACTCTCTATGTAGATGGGTACATCTTTCCTTTTCTCCTTTGCTTTTTGCTTCTCTTTCTTTTCTCAGCTATTTGTAAGGCCTCCTTAGACAACCATTTTGCCTTTTTGCATTTCTTATTCCTGGAGATAGTTTTTATCACCGCCTCCTGTGCAATGTCACGAACCTCTGTCCTTAGTTCTTCAGGCACTCTATCAGATCTAATCCCTTGAATCTATTTGTGACTTCCACTCTATAATTGTAAGGGATTTGATTTAGGTCATACTTGAATGATCTAGTGGTTTTCCCTACTTTCATCAATTTAAATCTGAATTTGGCAATAAGGATTTCATGATCTGAGCCACAGTCAGCTCCTGGTCTTCTTTTTGCTGACTGTATAGAGCTTCTCCATCTTTGATTGCAAAGAATATAATCAATCTGATTTCAGTGTCGACCATCTGGTGATGTCCATGTGTAGAGTCATCTCTTGTGTTGTTGGAAGAGAGTGTTTGCTATGACCAGTGAGTTCTCTTGGCTAAACTCTGTTAGCCTTTTCTCTGCTTCATTTTGTACACCAAGGCCAAACTTGCCTGTTATTCCAGGTGTTTCTTGACTTCCTACTTTGCATTCCAGTCCCCTTTGATGCAGAGAAGGCAATGGCACCCCACTCCAGTACTCTTGCCTGGAAAATCCCATGGATGGAGGAGCCTGGTAGGCTGCAGTACATGGGGTCGCTAAGAGTCGGACACGACTGAGTGACTTCACTTTCACTTTTCCCTTTCATGCATTGGAGAAGGAAATGGCAACCCACTCCAGTGTTCTTGCCTGGAGAATCCCAGGGATGGGGGAGCCTGGTGGGCTGCTGTCTATGGGGTCTCACAGAGTCAGACATGACTGAAGTGACAGCAGCAGCAGCAGCCCCTTTAATGAAAAGTATTTTTTTTTTTTTTTTTGGTATTAAAGTTCTAGAGGATCTTGTAGGTCATCATAGAACTGTTCAATTTCAACTTATTTGGCATTAGTGGTTGGATAGACTTGGATTACTGTGATATTGAATGGTTTGCTTTGGAACTAAACAGAGATCATTCTGTCATTTTTGAGATTACACCCAAGTAATGCGTTTTGGAGTCTTTGTTTGACTATGAGGGCTACTCCATTTCTTCTAAGGGATTCTTGCTGACAGTAGTAGATACAATGGTAATCTGCATTACATTTGCCCATTTTGGTCCATTTTATTTCACTGATTCCTAAAATGTAGATGTTCACTCTTGCCATCTCCTGTTTGACCCCTTCCAATTTACCTTGATTCATGGACCTAACATTCCAGGTTCCTATGCAATATTACTCTTTACAGCATTGGATTTCACTTTTGCCACCAGACACTTCCACAACTGGACATTGTTTCCACTT